>NW_026925156.1:0-25153 GCF_032062105.1 Saccostrea cuccullata
GAATACCTTCTAATCTTGTCATTAATGACACATCTACTACATGACACCAACAATTTAACTCTTTGCAAGCAAGTTTGTAATGTTGTCTAGTAGATTTTTCCATGAGTTATATGATATATCATCAAGAGTTTCCTTACCTATCGGATCATTCAGTACAAACAGTGTTTGATTACCTGGCGAGATTCTAGGAGAACATATTTCTTTCACCTCATCGACATGTTTAATATCCCATCCCTGTTCTTCTTTTAACTTGAGTGCAATGTGTTGGATCATTGCCGTTTTTCCGCATCCAGAATTACCGACAACCGTGACCAGGTTTTGACTTTTAATCTTTTCTTCTACAAATTGCTTGCCGTTGTCGGAACAAAGTTCTTGTCCTCTTGCCAACTTCTCAGAATATCTTCTATTAGAGTTGTACCTTTAAATACTTGAAAACAAACATGAGGCCCATGGGCCACATCGCTCACCTGAACATTATGGCTAAAATAAAAGCAGAACTTAGTTTATAATTGAAAAGTTTAAACCCAAAAGTGTCTGACCATTCCTTAAAGAGGAGAGGGTATGCTGTTGCACAAACTTGAATCTTCACTACCTGAGGATAATTCCATATAAATATTGACCAATCATGGCTTTGTTATTCTTTAGAAGATTTTTAAAGAAATTTCCAATATATTTCTATGTAAAACTTTGGTCGGCCATTGTGGCCCCGCCCTACCCCCGGGGGTCATGATTTGAACAAACTTAAATCAACACTACCGAGGATGCTTCCATATAAATATGACCAAACATGGCTTTGTTATTCTTGAGAAGAAGATTTTTAAAGATTTTTCCCATTTATTTCTATGTAAAACTTTGGTCGGCCATTGTGGCCCCGCCCTACCCCCTGGGGTCATGATATGAACAAACTTGAATCTACACTACCTGAGGATGCTTCCATATAAATATGACCAATCATGGCTTTGTTATTCTTGAGAAGAAGATTTTCAAATAATTTTCCCATATACATGTATTTCTATGTAAAACTTTGGTCGGCCATTGTGGCCCTGCCCTACCCCCGGGAGTCATGATTTGAACAAACTTACAATGCAAATTTACACTACCTGAGTATGATTCCACATGAGTTTCATATTTCCTGGCCCAGTGGTTCTTGAGAATAAGATTTTTAAAACATACCATCAAATTTTCATGTCCCCTTAAATGAGGGCGTGGCCCTTCATTTGAACAAACTTGAATCCCTTCACCTAAGAATGCTTTGTGGCAAGTTTGGATGAAATTGACCCTGCGGTTCTTGAGAAGAAGTCGAAAATGTGAAAAGTTTACAGACAGACGGACAGACAGACAGACGGACGCCGGACAAAATGTGATCAGAAAAGCTCACTTGAGCCTTCGGCTCAGGTTAGCTAAAAGCCCATCACAGGAATATTATTGTGTAATTATGTCTATGCCTCGAAAAATTCATGTTCACTTTCAACAGAGACTATTGCTATGGTTCTTCATTAATTTAAACTAATCCAAAGAGAAAATAAGTGGAGCCTCATTTATCTGGACGTATTCGTTCCCAATCAATTTGTCCGGATATGTGAAGCGTCCTGATATCTGAATTACCATTAAAACAAGACAAAATAGCATTTAAAATTTCCGTTCCGATGAAAAGTCGTCCGGATACTGAAGCATCTGGATATCTGGCGTCCGGATATCTGAAGGTCCACTGTTATCGATTTTGAAATATAAATCGCATTTGCTGACCATATAAGGATATAAAATTGTACGTATAAGTTTTGATTCATTATTTCTTAAGGGGGATTCTTTTCTGGTTTCTGAAAATCAAATATTAAAAATTACTTGCTTCTATTCTTCTTCTTTAATTAAATTTTGAGGATTTAAAAGATATTTTATCGCCTCCTCATAATTAAAAAAAAAAATTTAAGATGATTAACTGAGATTTAAAAACTATGAAAAAAAAATTCAAGAAAATTTGGCATCAAAACATTAAAAGAAATCCATTACATCTGAACGTACGACTTTTTAACATTCTATACATCAAAGTGAAGTCCAAGCTTTTTGACATTACATATAGCTCCTTTTTCAATAAAAATGGATCTCGTAAATATACACTGTACTAATCTTGTCATTGGTCAAATCAAATATGGTTTTGTTTAAATACTCTTATTGTACACATCGGTACTGTAAAACTTATATTACATGTTACAAGAGGCCAAGTGAGGAAATTTATGTTTTGCTAAAGAATTGGAAAGTAAATTTTTGAAAAATTCTAAAATTTCATCACGATTTGATGAAAGCATATTTTAATAAAGATTTATAATGCAACAACATTATAAAATTTCACTTTGTTCTAATAACTAATTATGTCACAGCAGCTTTCTGTAAATGGATATTTGTAAAATCCCGGGGAGACCTCGACGTAACCTCAGGTTAAGTATGTAACGTCACGTTAAAGAAGCATCTCACCCTGAGTCTACAAAATGCTGCTTTTTTTCTTTTACATTTTTTTCTCCCAAGAAGAGCTTTAATATCCTTGCGCACCAACTTATCTTTCAAAATACAACCCTTCTCTCCATATAATGCTCAAACTTCAGTAGCAGTGTTAAGAGCAGTGCATGTACGTCAACAGACAAAGATCTTTAACGCTTTTATGTTGTCTAGGGGGATAAACATTTAAAACAGATCATCCAAAAGGCGACCACACCTTTTTTCAAAGTCCATGGAAGATCTATTTTACTAAACTTTCTTAGGCCAAAGGAAAACCAGTAATTTAATGTCTATGTTAATAATATACGAGTTAAACATAGTCTGATCCTAAGATTTTCGGGAAACTTAATAACTGAACAGACATTTGACGTTGTCTAACAAAAATAAACAATCAATAATAAACATATAAACTAAATATCCAAATGAACTCACACATAAAGTTTTATAAAAAGATCAAGCAATCGTAATGATGACATAATTTTCATTAAATATACCAAATAGGGCGGTTTTAATCTAATTTCAAGTATTAAAAAAATCAAAATGATTATGAACGTGTTAATGTCTCACCCAGATTTCCAAACATCCATTTCTAAAGTAACTGCCATTGAGTTACTATCATAAATGTTTAAAACCTTTTTATTTAAGATATTCAACAAGTGTCTATTTCTTATTCTTAATTTTGAACTAATTTCACTCACAAATAATTAAAATACGAAGAAATTCCACGAACTTTCTGGATCAACAATCGTATCTTTTTACCATTTGATCCATCGACACAATGATCGATCTACAACTGTTTATTATTTAGTTGTAAATTGAAGAGGTCGTTGCTAGACCATCTTTAGTCAGTTTTAAAGTTTTAAAATTTCCTAAAATTTTCCATTTCATTTCTATCTTTGTTTTTAGGAAAAGAATAAAAGAGTTTATTTATGTATTGAAAAAAATATGTTTTTTCTCCTTTTTTCAAATGCATTATTCAATCAATAATTGTAATCTTGTTTACATAATTTACTTTTTGGGTGTCTATATAAGGAATTGGACAACTAACCTCCTTCAGCCTGGTCCTCATTTTCGTTCTCCTGTAATAAAGCTTTCTTTTCTGAATTTTGACTCGTCATTACATCCATCTTAATTCCTACAGAAAAAAAGAATATCAAAACATGACATAATAATATGCTCTTTGTTTTTGAATAATTTAAAATATAAAATTTCATAAGTGTAACTTTCATTCAAAGTTTCGTCTTTTATCATTAATCCTGTTTTATACAGACCACATTTTCTTCACATTAAATTAAAAAGAATTTGGAAAACTAACTTCCAGTTTCCTTTTCACTGGCCTTACGACGGTGTTTCAGTTTCCATATCAAACATGAACATAGGAAAATAACGACAAGAGCAGCTAAAACCACGGGTACCGCTATCCAGATATTGCTTCCAGAAGAATCCCCCGGTTCGGTAGAAGTGGTCCACAATAGACTGACATTTCTAGGGGAGACAGTCGTAACTTCAAGGTCACTACATAAGGATTTGTTTGTGTCATGTTGGATTTAAAGAACAGGAAAGAATTGTGTGAATAATTACAATAAATATATTTCGTTGTAGAAATACCTGCTTAAGGTAGGACAGGTAGGGTCAGCTAGATAACATCTGTTTTGTTTGTTGATTTTTGTGCAAGCTGGATCTAGAGATTCAAAGTTCAGGTATTGATTGTAAATATCATTTTTTTAAAAGTATGTAACAGATAAATAAAAGTTTCTTCTTTACATAACAATCACATTTAAGCTTTGAATTAACAAGCCTAAAAAGAATGAAGAAAGAAAGTAAACAGTAAACATATCATTCATAATTTAATTAAGTTCATCAACAGATGATACTCGAAATTTTACAAGATTTCATTTGTTTCCTAGAATTTCGGGTAATTTTCAAATGAATGTTGTCCAATCCAAAACATATACATGTATACAGGTATTTAAGGAATTCTCACATTTTATTAGATAGTAAAAATATAAATTATAACAAGATAATTTCTATTAATGGCTTTAAAGTTTTATTTGTACGAAACAAGAAGTTCCATCTCTGAAAAAAGGACATACATATTTTTTTTTACTAAATATAACAAGACATGTGAATAGAAGAGATATATTGTTTGAATGTTGTATATTTTTTTTTTTGAAAATTACTTTTTTGACATTACATTATACGCTCATTATTTAACACTAATGCATAATTATAGAAGTTTTCCCGAAAGGATCCTTTTTTCAGTCTCTTAAGTTGATTTGTTTTGAACGTAGTTTATTGATATCAATCAAAAGGATTGGAAACAAGTTCTAAATAACTTAGTGAATTCCTCTCCTTACATAATTACGAAAGCCCAGAAGGCTCATTCGAGATTCAAGTTTCGAAATACGAGATTCAAAATTCGAGATTCGAAATTCGAGTTTCGAGATTCAAGATCCAGATTAACCAATCAAAAGGCTCATTCGAGATTCGAGGTTTGAAATTCGAGATTCGAAATTCGAGTTTCGAGATTCAAAATCCAGATTAACCAATCAAATGCGGGTTCAACATTGATTACTCCCCTTTATTATGTTTAATCTATCAATAAATCGTTTAATATATTTATAACAAATGAGTCATTTGAATAAATTACAATGCAAGAAAGAGTGTTATATAAATTAGAAAGAAAGTTAAATAATCATTTGATTTTTGATCAGCAAGATATACTTCAATTTATATTATGACTTCTTAAATATTAAATAGAATACATAATCAGGAATATATATATTTTTGCATTGTCTACTATATATAAAGGATTGTTGACATAATAATAAAGTTATAAATAGTGACTAAAGATTAACAAAATCCTTGTAGCCTTGATAAATAAAAACCGAGTATATTTTAGTCTTTGACCATAACGCTATGATCAGAGACTAAAATATAAAACCATAACGCTATAGTTCTGCAGCTAATTTAGACTAATCTACTGTTTGATATCAGATAAAATGAATGCTGCATTTATTCTAATTCATATTTGCAATCTGTATTGTATATATAATTGTTAATTAGTTCAAGAAATCAAAGCCTTAGATGAACATAAGTAATTGAAAACTTTATTTTAATGTATTCCCTCTATTAGGAAAACGAGCGCGGTTTTTATTTATCAAGGCTATATTGCCTTTCAAAGTTTTAAAGTAACATTTTCAGTGTCGGGAAAAATTGGCAGGTGTTGCCGGTAGGGGTGGGGATTTTGTTAATCTTTAGACACTATTTATAACTGTATTATTATGTCAGCAACCCTTTATATACAGTAGACAATGCAAAAATATATATATTCCTGATATATGTATTCTATTTAATATTTAAGAAGTCATAATATAAATTGAAGTATATCTTGCTGATCAAAAATCAAATGATTATTTAACTTTCCTTCTAATACATATAACACTCTTTCTTGTATTGTAATTTAATCAAATGACTCATTTGTTATAAATATATTAAACGATTTATTGATAGATAAAGCATAATAAAGGGAAGTAATCAAATGTTGAACCCGTATTTGATTAGTTAATCTAGATTTTGAATCTCGAAACTCGAATTTCGAATCTCGTATTTCGAAACTCGAATCTCGAATGAGCCTTTTGGTTGGTTAATCTGGATCTTGAATCTCGAAACTCGAATTTCGAATCTCGAATTTTGAATCTCGTATTTCGAAACTTGAATCTCGAATGAGCCTTCTTGGCTTTCGTACATAATACAATATGTCATGCAAAAAGAAAAAATAATACAATCCATACATGAATAAATAGATACAATATAATGTAATACATCATTTGGAGAATCTACATGTTTCGTCAATAAATTTATGAACAGCAGCAAAAATACTGTTATTTATCTGTAAAGGCAAATTAACCTCACCACATAATAATACATTAATATCTATAGAAACCAAATCAAGCATGAACAAATGATTAAAAATGATTAAAAAGAGTACTTCTAGCACTGGAATAATTTGTGCATGCAAAAAAGAAATGATACACATCTTCATTTTTTCCACATAAACATAATGGACTACTTACAATATTTCGTTTATATAGATCATGGTTTAGTATACAGTAATGTCTTAACTTGGTATGAATGATATTTGTGTATCGTTTGCCAAAAGAATAGTATGGTGGTGGAATATCAATTTTTGTTGTCAAGTTTTTTCTAAATGCTTTGACTGAAACGGCTTCTCTCGTATCTGTTTTTAATAAATTCCATTGTCTCTTAAGTTAAGGCAATATATAAGCTTCAACTTTGATGTCGAAAGGTGTTTGTTATAAAATTGAAACTATCTATTTCAATGAAAAAAAAACAAGAAAACTTTATAAACCTTCATTTTTCATTATTTCGTCAAAGCTTTGATTGATGTAAAACGTGCTTTTAGTTTTTATGTATAATATTGATTTATATACCAAACAGCAAAGTTAAATTATCACAAACGCAACTCATATTGTGTTCAGTTAACTTTGTTTAGTTTTATTTTTTCGCCCGTTTGTTTTTAAAAGCATTCACACATTCAAAAGAAAGTCTGGTTTTTTCAAATGAACAATGACAAGGTAGCAAAATAGCTAACCTTTAAGAGCCATTCTCTGTAAGAATCAAAGAATTTAGAAAAAAAGTTGGAAATGGTACATCACAGATTTGGCTGATTTTTTGAATGCAATTTTGAAACACCATGTATAGAACATTTTGGGGGTAAATTTATTTTTTTTTTAGTCCCGGTTGCCATGGTAACCAAAACCACCATTTTGAGGCCAAAAATACAGAGCAACCTACTGAAAGTATACCATCTTCATCATATATTTCTATTTTCTGCATATTATTTACAGATTTAATTGTTGCCTAATCTGATACCCCAATTGTTGGAGTAACTACCACAACTAATGAAATTATTCAGTTGTTGGTCATAAAAGAGGTGTCTTTCAGTAAAAAGAGTGAATTTTTCAAATTTTAACAAATTTGAAAAAATGCAAATTTTTGGCATTTTCTAAGCATAGTAGCAAGAAAACGCGAGCAATCCATAACAAACAACTACCATCACTGAAAAGGTGATTCCTTAACTTAATAAAATATAAAAATTTCTAGAGAGGTATTATTTCTCAAAAGAAAATAAAACAAAAACGAAAATGGTTGCCATGGAGATTTTGGATTAATTTGTAGATTCAACATTTGGCTCCTTTTTGCACATTATAGCTTAAAAAAAATCAAAAGTAAAACAAATCACACTACTTAACCTCATAATTTTAAAATATTATGATAAAAATGTATGTTCATAAATTAAACAAAAATAATGTGTTACTATAGTAACCAACAAGTCAGGAAAAATCACGATAGCCTTATTAGCTACTGACGTTATCGTTACGCAGAATCTGTGGCCTCAGTGCATGGTTAAATTTCTTCAATTAGATAGATAACACTTATTATATTTGGTATTTCACTTATCTACATTTAAAAAGTTAAATAAAAATTCAAGCGTCTAAAATCACTTTGCTATGGTAACCCAATAGTTTTTAAACACTTCCTTATAATGGTTGCTATCACAATTTTTGTGATACTGACAAGTATACAAGGGATAATATAAAAGCTTCATTCATGATTTTTTTTTCTTTTTCAATAAAATAAATTGAATTTACTTGTATTTCATCAAATATCAAACAGAATTTTTTTTTAAAAAATGGTTGCTATGGCAACCAATAGTTCAGGATAAATAATTTTCATTGATATGTTTAATATACAAAATCTTCTGCTTTATTGCATGATTATATATTTTCTTCAATTCCATATAAACCTTTTCATTTCACTAACATGAAAATAGAAATTTATAATTTAAAAAGAAAACAGTTGCTATGGTAACCAATTGCTTATAACTCAGGAATGATCCAAATAATTATTGGTTAATCAATATACAAAACTCATAGCACTGCCACCAATGTTTGATTATGCTTGTAATTAATTTATTTACCGGGACAAAAACAGATGAACTCAAACTTAAACTGATCAGATTTTTCTGAATTACTGCAGCAGGATTTGTTTCCATGGAAACAATAAATACCTTCTTAAAATCATGACCGATCTTTTGGAAGCAACTTGCTTTAATTTATTAATTGAAACATATATACACATATTTTAACATGTACGTGCGCTTCTTAGTTTAAATAGGACAAGCACATAGTCAAGAGTGCCCCCCCCCCCCTCTCCTCGATTCAACTTGTTTTTGTTGTTGTTGAAATTATCTTTTGCTGTTCCTTTTTATACGCCCGTCTTAAGATGGGACGTATTATGTTATAGGCTTCGTGTCCGTCCGTTTGTCTGTCTGTCCGTCTGTTAGCTTTTCTCGTGTCCGGCTCATAACTTTAATACTATAAGGCCTAGAGTTACCAAACTTTGTCAGCTGATACATCTTGGGTAGAAGGTCACTCTGACCTTTAATAAAGATGCTATAGCCAAATATGGAAAAATCCTGTCCGGCTCATAACTAGAAAACTATGAGACCTAGAGCTTAAAAGTATACAGCTAAAGTAGAAGGTGTGTCGCGACCTATTTCAAGGCCACTGTGACCTTTAATTTAAGTGATTTTTTTTTTAAAAAACTAAGTCTTTTAAATTTTAAACTTCATAATCCTAAAAAATGTAAAAATATAGTTGTATCCTTAATATCCTTATTAAAAAAAAATTTAATTTAAGTAAAAACTTATTTTTTTCATGATATACTTTACAGCAATCTGTAACAAATGTTTATGCTTTGAGAGGAATTCAATTTGTCCCATGGGCATAATTATCAAGCCCGGGTCAGGAAGAATTTTGATAGCAGAAACTTGCATGTCAAATTAGAGAGAAATAAATGAGTTTATTGTCAGGAGCTAAGAGCATCTCTAGATCTGATGCAGCTGTTATCTTAATTTATCTCTTGGGAGTTGGGCAAAAAGAAATGGCCTCATAGTTGCTTGTGTTAATTAAGAGTTCTTGATGGCTAGTCCAGATAAAGATCTTCCAACTGGTGTAATGTAATTAAAACAAATTTATTTTTTAGTGTATGATTAAAACTAAATTAGTATTGTATAATATAATTAAAACTAATTATACATGTGTTCATTGAAAAAATATATATACATAATATGTATTTCAATTTTTATATATTTGCAACAAATTGCAGTCATGTCTCACATAGAATTTTATAGTCTGAAGAAATTAAAATCTATGTTTGATTTTTTTTTATTAAACTGTAGCATTTCTATTATTTCATAAAATATGCAATAAACAATTTAAGTTTAAGTAAGCTGCAGATGGATATTTGTTATGCTCTAATACAACCAGTTTAGGAGTTATATGATGTATTTGTTATAATCAATCCCTACACTGCAAGTCTCTTAGAGATGTATGATAAGAAATGGAAATTAAATCATTGAAACCTGTGTCAATCTGTTAATCAAGGCTACCTGATTTTCTTGCATCCTAACCAATTTATTATTATTGAACAATATTTGACGGGCGTATCATGCTGTGGCGGGGCACTTTTTGTAAGGAATTATTATACCACCGCTACGAAGGAGAAGGGGTTATACTAATTTACTTTTGTGTGTCAGTCCGTCCGTCTGTCTGGCTGGCTGGCTGCCTGTGTGTCTGTATGTAACAAATGTTTGGTTGCAGTTTCTCAGCAACTAGTCATTGAAATGATGATTAAAATTTTAGCACAGTATTTGCTAAGGCATGCTATATGCATGGTGGGTAATATTTGAGTTTAAATCTGATATCAACTTCCTGTTTATACGTGTGTCTGTCCGTACCATACATAAAAAATTTCGTTAAGGTTTCCCAACAGAGATAAGTGTCTTTTCATACACATTAAGAATGACAATCAAAATTCAGTATGCAATTTAAAGATTTTGTGATTTTGTTCTTCCTCATTAAGGCACCGAGGTTAAAATAATTGTATAAGGGAAAGTACAATTAGGTGGATGGCATATAATAATACAAACCAAAGCCACTCTTGTTAGGTCCAAAACACTGTGGGGGTGAACTCCCTTTCAGCTTTTGAAATTCAATCAACAGAGAACCTCATTTTGACTCAAAGTGAGTGTAATATTACCTTAGTGACCCTCTCTACACCAGTGCAAAATTTTGGACATTGAGAAAAACATTCTATAAAGGTGTTAATATATTGAGCTTATTTATATGATTTTCACTATATGGTGTAGGGCATTTACCCCCAGGAAAAATAATCAAACACAACACAGTATACTTAAGTGAATAGAAATGACTGCTGTTTTCTTCCATAAAGAAAGTACTATGTAAATAACATGTTCAATTAATTTATCTTGGCTTATTAAAATGCTAAGAATACTTGAACTCATTACAAATTGTGTAATATACTGTGAATTTCTAATTTTTAGAATTTAGATCTAAGGGCAGATCACTCTAACTGCAAAAAATACCGTAGAATCAGAATTCTTTAGTGTGCAATGTAGAGAGGGTTCTTAAGTATACATCGATATATGACAAGAAAAATATAATTATCTGAAATAGTTTTCGGGGGGGGGGGGTGTTAAAGTGGGGGGTGGCAATAGAATGTTACCACCCCTCCTCCAATATGTTAAAAAAGGGGGCTTGATTTATTTGTATTAATATTTCTTCAAATTAAATAACTTATTTGTATCTAAAACTATTTGGAAAGCTTATTAAAAATATTTTCCAGAACAAAAAGTATGTGATAAATGGAATACTGAGATGCCCTCATAAAATATGACAAAATCAAATATAATAATTTTTTTCTCTCAGCTATAATTCGGGCACATAAATCTATGATTTCAACAACGACCATTTTACATATACCCAATTTCTGCATGTACGTAAAAGGAACTCCTCTCCACTGAAAATTGCCATATTTCCCTATATACCTAAATGCATTCTTTCATTACATATTGTTTCAGTAAAGTGTACACATTGTATAAATTTGGCATAAATTCAACTGTGACAGTGTTTGTTATGTCAAAAAATCTTAATAATTAAGATAAATGTATTTTTTCTTTGTTGCAATAAAATAATCTGACATTAAAGAGATAAATATCTAAGTTCTTTCAATTTTTTGCAATAACTTCAAATTCCTAAATGAAAGGGCACATTCACAAACGATCATCATCCCCATTCAAAAAAAAAATTGCATCAACAAATTTCAGCCCTGCACAAATTGAAATCTAAAAGAAAATTGCAGTTTTGTTATGTGTTCAGTTTAGTGATGTGATTTCATAAGGTCAACATGTACAATAAAATATGAATAATTTTAAAAAATGCTAAATAAATGAAATTTTTTTTTTTTTTAAAAATTGATGAAATGCCTTTCATGGCAATACCCCCCCACCTTCTTTTTTAGCTATACTGGTCAGAGACCAGAAGAACTTATGCGATTGTAATGCGTCCGGCGTCCATCCGTCTGTCTGTCCGTCTTTCTGTAAACAATTTTTAAAAACGCTACTCCTTCCTTCAATTTTAGTATGATTTCAATATTACTTGGCACACAAGTAGACTACACTAAGATACATAGAATAGTGCATCGGTTTTTGATTTCGATGAACGGTGTTGCCATGGTTACTAAAAATAGAATTTAAAACGCTACTCCTTCTACAATTTTGGTCTGATTTCAATATAACTTGGCACACAAGTAGACCACACTAGATACATAGAATAGTGCATCGTTTTTTGATTTCGATGAACGGTGTTACCTTAGTTACTAAAAATAGAATTTTCTGTGAAATTCCTTTAAAACGCTACTCCTTGTACAGTTTTAGTTTGATTTCAAAATAAGTTGGCACACAAGTAGACTACACAAAGAAACTTAAAATAGTGCAATGGTTTTTGATAAGTACAAATCAGTAGAGCTACAGTCTCGACAGAGACTTCTGGTTTCAAGCACACAATGAAAAAGCTGTTATGAGGTATTTAGCTTTTGTCATATACAGAAATGCTTTGGTTTAATTTGATAACATATATACTTTTTATCAACAGATGGTTTATATAATTTTCATCAACATCTGATTTTAATAACATTGATAATTTGCCTATACTATAAATTATTGATATAATTAGAATCATGTCATTATTTAGGCTTTGGGTACTTAAATGTTATTTTTACAATAAATAGTTATACCCTATTATTAATAAACTCATACAAAATATGTGCAACTTAATTTACTTTCAATGTTCTATTCATGGTAAATATTTCATTGGTACTTGCCTAGTGATCTTCTTAATGTCATGTATATTACTTCATCACAACCTTATTATCCCATTCTTAGCTCTGAAGTCCATTTAACTGACGTTACTTTGTTTTTACACACTTTCTTTTCAATAATGAAGCACTTGACACATAGGCAGGAATTTCATCAGCTCATAGGATGCTATCCATTTTTTAAGTTTACAATGTATCACATACACATCTTACACACAAACATGTATATCTCTCAGACACAGTAAAGCCTGAACAATCATTTAAAAGTTTGACTAAGGGTAATGTTAAATACTTCACAAATTGGATTTAAACCCTTGAAAATATCCAAAACAGACATTATTTACTCCTCAAAGTCGTTTTCTGCTGTGGACTTTCACTTTCATTTTCATTGATTTAAGCAAAAGATTTCCGAAAGGGGATATAACTCTTGACAAAAATATCTGTAAATTTAGAGATTTTTACAAACCTTACAATCAATTTATTTTCTTAAAGTAAATACTACCTCTCCAGTTTTTTTTTCATATGTTCTTCATAAATGTATAAGGTGAAATTCAGAGCATCATAATATTCCACCAGTGCCTGCGTTTTTTATGTACATTGTTATGTTCAACCCCCTTTTTTAAAGCAATTTTTTTTATATTATTTGGCATTTAACGGCAGGTCCAAATTATTTTTTCAACTTTCTTGTATAGTAAATACAAATAACAAATTATTTCAATGGAAAAAATAATAATAATCGCCTTTATTAATTAAATGTACATTAATGAGAAGAAATATCATTTTAGGTATTCTCCACCTATGTGCAAAAACAGGTAACCTGGTTGCCATGGAAACAAGACCAATTGGCCACTTTCAATAATATTTTTGTAAATTGGGCTTATAATGTAGTTATTTCACCAAATTTCAACAAAATCCGTGAGAATCAATTTCCAGCCCATGTTGATGCCTACAGAGAATGACTCTTAACAATTCAAATTTCTTAAGGTTAATCGCGGGTTTACTGCATAAAAATTCTTACGAGAAAACAGATCTTGAAAATTTGGTATAATATTCTTTCGAATTTACTGCGTATTTTCTGCATTTTTTTTTTATTAAATTTGCCTACGTACTTTTGATGTTATGTTACTGTAAACGTGGTATTGTTTTAGTACATTTTTACGCTTTACCATTGAAATATATGGAAAAATGATGTTAAAAATTCAAGCAAATTTTGTGGAAAGAGTTTCTTTTAAAAGGGTTGGAGATCTTTTTTTAAAAAATAGACAAATTCGGAAGTAAGCCAGCAAAAGCAAGGAGACTAAACGAAAGAACAAGGTTAACTTTTGCCTTATTTGGCCCTGTGAATTTCTGAAAAAACTTAAAGTGCATAGTTTTAATTAAAAATACATTAAATATCACTTAGATCTTTGGTGATTGCATATTTATCAAAAATGACGTCATTTTCTGGCTAGTCAATACATTATGACGTCACGAAATGCCTAAATTTCCTCAAAATTTGAGAAAGTCTACAAACCGGCCAATGTTAAAAATAGTTATTTTATTTTTAATGTACAGCTTAACCTCTGATCTTAAATTTACAATTAGTAAATAATAGAACTGTTTCTGATGATTAATGGACATGTTTTATTTTTTAGATCAGAGAGTGCACTCATATTATTTTTCTTTACTGAAAGTACACAATAATACCTGTTTACTGAAAAATTCAAGTACATTGGAATTTCAGAAAGCCAGTTCTCCAAAACCTGAACATTATAAATTAAGAAGATTCTTTTAAATAGGATATGAAAGCACCATTTATCTATTTTATTTTAGTGTTTCAAATTGAAAATCCAGTGTTGATTAATTAATTGGTAAATCTACTGGGTCATTTTATGCATAAAGTGAACAGACTTCTTTTATTAAATACATAATAACCAAATAATTAAAATAATTATGACACTTAGAAGAAAAATCAGGAAAATACATGATTGTATATAAATTTAAACTGCATTTAGTGTTGAGGATTGATTCCATCCTAAAAAATTACACAAACTTTTGCCCCCGATTTGATTGGTAGTTATGATGAAATACGCATGTTCCCCTGAGTTGCTAATTACATGCGCACATACAACATACAACCACCCCTCCAAAGTTATCTGTTTAGCAATTTTAATTATAATAACTTTCTTTTCTCATACCATAACTTCCTTTTTCACTGATCGAATGACTTATTCTGGTTGACTTTCAGCAGTTTAATGACACTTATTTACAATCTAAATTATTCCTTTCATTTGCTATTGTATTTAAGTTGTCCTAAGGCATTACCGGTTCATATACTATCACATCAGAATTATTATTATTATTATTATCTTATTAATTTATAAAGCGCAAAATCACATATAGTTTCTATGCGCTGTACAATGGCTAATTCAGATTGAAATTCAATTATAAAACTTGTACGAGGTTTACGTACAGTATCATTTACTTTGTATAAATGGACTTGATAAGTACAGACTTGGAGTCATTTGCAGAGAATAAAACGGGAAACAACGCAACATTGCCCTTGTGACGTACATGTAACTAACGTCATAATCAAATGTGCACAAAACAACCGCTCAAATCGTCAAAATTGTGTACCAAAATTGATGACAAAAGCAAACCCGCGACCTACCATAAATGATTTTGAGATTTAGAATGTTAATTTAATTTGGTATATTGAAATTTAATATTTCAGTTCATAATCCGCGCAAAACACTTACAATTCAGCATCAGTTTGGACTGGTAATACGTGCTGGGACAGCCCTCAGTAAAATGAAGACATGATCGATTGTATAAATAACCGGAGTGAAGAACCATGCAATTTCCTGTCAATTAAATTGTTAATGCATTGTACACGGAAATTAATAAAATGATATTAAGATATGTTTTAACTCATAAATTATTTCATTTGTTAAAATTTATTACATGTTAGGTTTTATAATGGTATCTCCTTCTAAAAAAGATACTTGCAGAAAGAACAGTCAAACGGAGAAGAGAATGCAAGAAGATTATGAAATAAAGGTAATATGCTACTCAATTTATATATAAAAAGATAAACAGATTTTTTGTCTTAAAATAAGATGACCATTTAAGAGCACTATTTGTGTCCTTAGAGTCAGAATAAACATAATTTCAATTTATCTTACCCTTTTCAATCAAAAAGCTTGTTTGATAGCACAATTCAACAAGTTGAGACAGGTCAGATAATGGTAAACAATGATATGTGTTTTTAAACTTGTCAATTCCAGAACAAGTTAGTCTTTTGGAAGCATGGTCAACTTCAGTAATGTTCCTAGGAAAAATGTTAACTCGAAACATTGTACCTTTAGATCGTACTGTGGACATCTGTAAAGATGAAATTGTGTTTACCTAAAATATATAAATTCGATCATATTTTGTATCTTGCATCATATAGATTAGGAAACAACACTGAAAGGCTGGATAAAGGAGTTATTGAGCACTTATCTTTACGGAAAAGTTTACTTGACATCACAAAAATTACACTGTAATAATTCCTCACTTTAACAGAAAAGAAAATGATTTGCGATTTTCAGATGTACATAGATGTAAAATCATATAAAAACTTCCCAAGCATTAAATCTTATCCTTAATAAAATCAAAGAAAGAAACCGTTTTAACAAGTCAATGATCGGAATTCCATGTTGGAATGAAGTGATAGTAGTACAATATGACAGATTGTATGCGTAGAGCTATACGGATGAAATGAGTTTCCATAGTGAAAATGCATTCTTTCATCAAGCAATTTTTTTTTACAAATGTTAGAGCATTAATACCTATGTAAAACTTTTGTTAACTACCGTTCTTCACTGGTTACATGTATCAAGGTATTTGATTTAGGATAAGGTTACACGTAATCCAAAGCCTGAACTAGTTTAACTGTGATTTCTTTTACATAGTCGATATGTTTTATATCGAGTTGCTTCACTAAATCGTTCTTTTGCAAGGGCATACACAAAATAAATGTTGATCATTTTTTAAGTATAAATATAGATATTTCTTAACTTAAAAAAGTATAACTGTTTTTCTAAAATCAACAAAACGGTGCATTAAAACAATTTAAAAAAAACTAGCAATATCTCAAAACAACATGACATACAGAAACAAAGTACAACTAAAATTTCTAATTTTAACAAAATTAGGTCTTTCCAATATTGAAATTCGTGATGACCTCAATGCAGAACGCATTATATACAATAATCACGTAACTTTCTGATAAGGTGACTTAACCAAATAGTTAGATTACTTTCTTCATTTGATATTAAAAATCGTTTCAAACCTTTATAGCTATACTAAAAAATACTAGCATTATTAAAAAAATATTATTTGTTGACGTTTATATTTTGCTGATTTATCTGAATAAGACCCTTGCGATGCTACGAACTAAAAAACGAAAATGTGAATACAAGAAAAATGGTCATTCGCATAACATTTGATAAATTTAATTTATTCTACTTTATGCTTCCAGTACCCGAAGCTTGTAACATTAACTATATTAAGATAGACATCCTAGATTTTCTTAACCTTAGTTGAACAAAAAATAAATATGTGCATCTCATGAGTGATTAAATTTTTTTTTGAAACGCTTGTCTTACATTAGCATTCAAAGCATTTGAAAATTTGAGATACTGGGCCTCTCAACACATTAAAAAAATATCAGAAGAAATAAAAAAATAAGTTTTGTTCTTTTTAGTTGACATTATTTTCATGATAATAAAGGGTAAAGTGTATGTTATCAAAATATGTTCATCAGAATAATAGTTGTACATTATATTTAGATTTTTGGAGATTTATGAGAAACAGCGGATTTGATAACCCGGCAGGGAGATTCTTACTTCTCAATTGACAACTTGACAAAGGTTAATAAAGTATTATAAACAATTCGTGGACAAAAAAAAGTGTTAATATTTCAGAAATTACCTCAAATTTTTATGTAAAATTATCCGGAAGTGGTAGACTTCTGTGGAATGAATATAAACATAATTTAATCTACCACATGGTTTTTACAAGAAATAAATTCCACTGATTGAATAGATAATATTCTTGTAATAATTTTGGTATTGTATTTTTCAACTTACTATGGAAACATCAACTCAAGATTTCTCGGATAAAGGTATAAATTTTATTAAAAATAAATTACATAGTGATTTTATTGAATACATTAGATTGGATAGAAAAAAGTTATCAATTGATGTTAAAAAAATAAATGTATGTTAATTGGTCCGAAACAAAGGCTAAGAAACCACAGGAAGTTTTCTATTCAAGCGGATGTTAAGTCGTTATCAAAATGTATCTGGTGTAAAGATACTTGATGTTTACATTGGAAGGTCTCACGTGTTCTGAATATGTTGAAATTTTAACGAAAAAGTATATGTCTTGTTTAGATAAGATAAAATTATGTCCTCAAAATTACCTTTCTTTTTAATGAGAGATATAGTGATAATCATCTGTATTGAAGATCAGTAGTCCATCAAACAATACAAAACAGAAGCATAGCAAACACGGAACTCCAAACATCAGAGATGGGATCAGTTGAAATGAAGGAGTTAACAATTGTTTCCCCCTATTTTGATTCTTGTTGTACTGTTTGGGGCATTATGAAAAAAAAAAAGGTTTTGCAAACTTTGTAAACTCCATAAGCGAGCTGCTAGAATAATATTTTAAATAAAACCTTATAAACACTTACATAGCGGCAATGTTTCTACAACTCAGCTAGTTGCCGCTTTATGGTTATTTTATTTATAAAACTGCCATCCTTGTTTTGAAAGTCCTGTATGTATCAACTCCGAATTACTGAGATGTTTTAAATATGTCAATAAAATAAACATTTGTCAGAGCATAGAAAAGTATATTCTTTGGACAAAAACAGAATATTAGATTATGAAGATATTTTAAAACGTACGTTTTACAAATGTGGACTGATTAATTGTATATTGTTTTACGTCCCATTCGAAAATTTTTCATTCATAGTATGCCGTTGAAGGGCTCAATACTTGCCATTCAGAGCCACTGGGAGGTGAGGGTTATTTTTCGTGTCAACGCCTACCGTGACACGGGACCTACATTATTAAAGTCAAATCCGAAAGACCCGTGACTTTCCCTTCTAGTGCAGATCGCTTGGCGTGGGAACAGTCACTACCTTTGTTTACGTCTTGTTTACGTTTGAATTGCAAAAATTTGAAAGAGTTGGCCATCATTACAAAGTTTCAAATCTGATTGATTGATTGAATACTGTTTAACGTCCCTCTCCAGAATATTTCACTGATATGAGAGACGTCACCATTGCCGATGAAGGGCTGCAAATTTAGGCCTATGCTCGGCACTTACGGCCTTTGAACAGGGAGGGATCTTTACCGTGCCACACCTGCTGTGACACGGGGGCTCGGTTTATACGGTCTCATCCGAAGGACCGCCCCATTTAGTCGCCTATTACGCCAAACAAGGGGTACTGAGGACCAATTCTAACCCGGATCCCCACGGGGCAGTTTCAAATCTGCATACATATTTATAAGAAATCATTTCCAGACAAAAACTAAAATGAAAAGATTCAAATGAAATACATGTATATATGTAATCGATAAATTAATTTTTATTAGGGATATAAAGAACTTTATATATATATATATATATATATATATATATATATATATATATATATATATATATATATATATATATATATATATATATATATATATATATATATATATATATATATATATATATATATATATATAACCCACTGTAATTATGTGTGGAAGATAAAGTTTCATGTTATGTGTATCTATAAAATAGCAACGAATTTTAATTCGAAGGGGCCTGCTATTAAAGAAAGATTTTTCTTTAAATTCAATGCTTACCTTACTATGGCCTCCTTTGAGAAAGGCTATCACATCTACTACGACAGACTACTTTCATCGCCACTTGAAACATTTCCATATAACAACTTTCCACCTATCACATTTACAAATATCACGACCATACCCAGTATCACTATAAATTCTAGTCTCAGTGTAAGTGTTTCTACTACACATTCTAAAGAAGAAAATTGTCATCTATGGCTTCGGGGACTTAATCATAATGGTAAAAAATTAATATCATGGTTCTATTCTTTATATCATCTAATTAAATTGAATATATACATCCAGTTAGTATCCACTACTTAGTAACGAATATTTATTATTTATTCAGTAATACCGTTTACTTTTAAATTATGTACGTTTTCATTTAGTGTAGAGAACGAAGGGAACGAATAAAGTTTATCTTATTTAAAATTGGTTTGTACTATCAGTTGTGCATAGGTATCTTTTGTTTATTTCTTTTATGAAAAGACTGCATAACTGGAACATATCAGTATCAATGTATAAAACTATTGTATCTTTAGAACTTGTCTAAATGTAGACTGAAGTTTTTGTTTTGGTGTTTTGATGAGTGGTTTGATATATTAGAATGCTCGGTAAATGGTTATTTTTTTTTTAATCCAAAGTAATTGAACTGTTTATAAATACAGTTACTCGCTGTTTCCATTTGGTCAGCTGTTTAAGATAGGTATCTTCAATTATCTCCACGGAAAACATTGCAGTCATGGTTAATATTGTTAGTGTGATCATCACTTTTTCAAATACACTTCATCTACTTCTATTAGTAATTAGAAAGATATGCATGAACCCTTGAAAAAAGGGAAACAATTCATTTTATATTTATATTGATTGATTGTATGTTGCTTTAGATTACTTAATTTATCACTGACATAGAAACGTCATCATATACCGGTGAAGGACAAAATTTAAAACTTATTTCGTCACTCAGAAGCATTTAGAAGTAAAGGATCTCTCTACTGTACCGACGCCTGTCGTGATAGTCTCGTTTTGTTAGGTTTCATCCAATAAACCCACAGCTTTAACTTCAACGTCTCAATATCAGTGAAATATTCTGGAGCGGGACGTTAAACAGTATGCAATCAAGCAATCAATTAAAGTTCCGAGAGCTTATCGAAGGATCAGTTGCCACCTAATTGTTATCGACGTAGGTCCGTCGCAGGCTGGATTTGATCCAAGACCATTGACCATCGATCTTTCAATCACAGAGAGGGGGCTAGACCGACAAAGCTACTGTGGCGGCCCAGTTACAACTAAAAGTTCATTTCCCAGTGAACATTTAACATTGTTGTTTATTACTTATATTTACATTTGAAACTAAAACATTTTGAGCTTAATTGTATTTATTACACGAACGGGCCAAAGTATTCTATGTAGTGACGCGCAATGACCTAGAAGTTGTTTGGTCAAAATATCACATCGCTCTGTGATCCGGTCGCGCTATGACCTCTGACCACCAAATATTGAACGTACATGTATTTTCTTTTCAATAGGTTAATCTACGAAAGGTATTTGCAAATGTAAATATTTAATTTTACACCGTTTAAGTGCTTGTGCACGGACAAATTTGGCTACAAAAACAACATGTAAAAAAGGATTGCAACGACTGGAGACTGTTGAGTATCTGAGAAGAATAACGTCGGGCAAAACTATTGCCATATTAATATCCAAACATTTGGACGATAAATGATGTCTCAAACATTAACGTAGCAACATTCCTGTGTCTTATTGATTCGAAAAATGCACATACCTATATAAAGTAACATTTTGATTGGATTTTATTGGTTGTGAACATACTTTGATATTTACCAGAAAAATATCAAACCATGTTCTAGTTAGTCTGGTTCAATATTGATATATTAAACTAATTCACCATTGGTCACTTATTAAATTTTATTTCACATGAATAGAAGGTCGTAAAATGAAAATGTCTAAATTGATTTTGTGAAAACATCGATTTCTTCGTTTCATCTGGTGTCACCTCAGTTGATACAGAACATTTCCTGTTGGGTATACTTTTTCAAGGCAGGAATTATCTAGATATTCAAAATAAGAGTGGATTTGTCTTGCCTCAAACAGATAAATGCTATAGTAATTGATGACTGTACCGCAGGTTGTCAAGAATGTTCTTGTATATCGTTATCCTTTTCTGTCCGTTTCCTGTTATTCCTAAAGCTCCTTACAGTTTAAAGAGTAGCCATATAATCTTTCGGAATATATGTCTTGTAGCATTTTTAAAATTTGCTGTAAATTTTAAGATTTAATTTCTTTTATTTTTACAGTAGAGGTAATTTGAGGAAAAAAAACAAAACATACAGTTTTCTACAAGAATGTGTTCCCAGAAACTCTCGTAAAATTTATGATGTAGCCAAATCTTTTTTTAATTATTATTTGTAATGATGTCCTGTAGATGCACAATATCCTTATGGCATTTTCAATTTCATCCAGAAGGCCATTTGATGGCAGCAAATCTTCTTAAAAAAAAAAAAAAAAAAAAAAAACTCCTTGTGTCCAAAAATTATGCAAAGTCAGAATATAAAAGTAGTAATGAATTTGTTATATGAAAAACTTATTTAAAAGGTCAGTGTACTCATGTGCACCTTGGCGTTTTATGCTCAATCGATACATGTAAACTATAGAATAATAATTGTGGCTTCTTCACTAGTATGCTCTGTTGGAGGGAAAATACACTTAAGAGGAAAACCTTGCGGAAATTAATGTATTATGTCATTTTCAGATTTTAAAAACTTTTTTTTCCTTTTATTTGTCTAATACTTCCTTGTTATACCGAACATAAAAAATGAAATTAACCACCCTTGCATTTTCCGATTTAGGTTTTTTAAACAAACATTCATATAGATCTAAAATAATTGAAACTTAATAAGCACAGGTTAAGATCTTTCAGAATTAACTACTAACTCTCCATCACAGAGATGATAAAAAATTCGGGGAAATAAAATGTACTTTACACATTTACTGCGTGGTTTGCTTTTTTTCATTTCGGGTATTTATATGATTTACAAATGTAGATCTACAGAAACAATTAGACTTAACCTGACACCCAAGTAGTGCCAAAGGGCAGAATTCACGTGTACTCGCTTAATTTACATGTAAAGCCTTATAAAATAATACACCATAAAAAAAAATAATCCTTAAACGTTGCGCAAAGATTCGCAAAATAATCTTGACCAAAATATGCTCTTTTTGAAAATTAATAAAAAAGATTGAGATGCCCCAACATCAATGATAATTTCTTTCAGAGTAGGATGTTACCGGGCTTTTTAACTTAGCAGAGGTTGTTTAAATAGGTTATATATACTGAAAGGAAAAAGAAACGCATGGTAAACTCTTGAGGTGATTTAAATTTATTTTTCCTATAATAAGTTTTAGCATTCCTATCTAACTTTTAAAATCATCTTTCAAAAAGATATAACAAAATCTCATTTGATTTTGTCCAATAATTCATGAGCTATGGAAGCTCATAAGACGATACCCGCCAAAAGTGAAAATCGAAATCTCTCATTATCTTCAATGTCTCCCTCGTGCATCTCTCTGAGCTGTTATCCTTATTTGCATGGAATTTCATCAGAGTGTTTATCTTTCAAACCCTGGCTATAATGGGCATGAGTAACCATGCAGAAAAATAGGTCAAACGACACGCGCATGCGCCAGTGAGAGGAATAAAACAGTAAGTTGACCGGCTCAAAAAACCAAATTGCGGAGTTGTTTTCTTTCAGTTTTCGTTTGAATGTAATGATTATAATAGTCTACTGTATAAATTGCAGTTTTTGTGGTAGTAAGGTGGCGATTTAAGAGATGACGGGACGAATAACCCGCTCGTAATATGGCTCTGTTTCGCGTTAACGTCATCGTCACGGTTGATTGATAACCATTCGAGGCCCTCTCTGACAATGGGTAACAATTTTTATGGAGGAAAATTTACAAGATACTACTTAGTCAACCGTTGTTGCCTATTTCATTAAATAGGCAATTCGAAAACAAGACCCCATTGAACTTCCGTTAACCGTACCAAGATTGGAAGAAATTCATGTTGTCTCTAAATATTGAAAAACGATGTGTATACCCCAGATGCATCAAATAATGCAACAAGATTTGTCGACAAACTCGTCGTCATCAAATTGCACGTGTTTTTGGCTTTTTAGCGCTTTCCCTATATGACGACATACATTTTAGGGTTGAGTAATTCTGAACACTGATTTTGGTGCATAGTAACTAAATGTCTCTTCTGACAAATTTTCGTAATTTTCGGTCAAGCGGTCACATTTTTATCGAATGTTATGCTACCCTGCGTTTCGTTGTTCTTTCAGTATACATATTTAACATTACCACAATTTTACAGAGATGTTTTTGAAACATGGGCACAACTAAAATATAATGATATTTATATTGAAGCAATTTTTAAAAGAAGCTCTTTGGTTCAATGATAACATTAAAATCAATAATAAAACTGTGTTCTGGGAAAAATGTACACAAAAGGTCTCATATTTAGAAGACATTTCAGGTGATAATTACAGTCAAACTTGTTTTAAGAGGCCACCTTTGGGAAGTCTAGAAACTGGCCGCATAAGACAGGTGGCCTCTTATTCCAGTTTGCCCTCGAAAAGGACATTTGGTCAATAAATAAACAACATTAAGCACTACAGTTAAATTAATTAATCATAATTAAACAGGTCAATTTCACAAAAGCTTTTTATGTGTACATATAATAATTCAAGCTCATTTAAAAAGAATATTAAAGAATTCGAAATGTTTAAGGTTTTGTTCATGTTTCTGTTCCTACATATTAGTTAAACATCTTACATTCATAAGTGTGCTTTTGTTACATTGAATTATTAAATAAATTCTTTTGAAATACATACAGCATGTACAGTGCCTGACTATTAACCTTCTGTTTAATGAAAAAATACACAAAAATACAGATTTATGGTAAATAAAATAAAGTATAGGAATTAAGTAAAAATATGTCAATAAAAATTTCACTCACGTATGTTAAAAAGATAGTCTGCAGGGTAACCCCCCCCCCCCCCCCAACTTAATTAATCGGTAATTAACTTACTTGCTGAAGTTTATAAAGTCTGATTAATTTTATTGTTTATGAAGCTGTCAGAATTTCTATTTAACATACACAGACACACAAATAAAATTAACCAGTTGACCAGAGAGATGTATTTACGCAGTTGAAAATCATTCCATAACACATGTGTCAAATGCAGTAGAGCGTGACTAATCCCTATCGATCCTCTCTTGACAGTGAAATTCACGAGATAATCATGCCATATGAAGCACTTTGTTTTTACAAGAGTAGCAATTAGGGCTTCAACATGGAATCAAAATCTAAAAGGTGTGAATTTCTTTAGCTAGAGGAAAGTATCAATTGTAATTAAATTCTTTTAAATATTCAATCGGCGATCTTGAAAAATAATTACAAATTGATCTAACAGGACAAATATTTTTTTTCATAAACA
>NW_026925157.1:0-25676 GCF_032062105.1 Saccostrea cuccullata
TGTAAAACACCTGTTTTTGTCAATGAAATTTAATACTCAAAATAGTAAAAAGAACGTAATGAAAAATAAATACAAATAGCACATTTCTTTTGTCGCTCAGTGTTTATGGCCTAGGTTAATGGATGTTGACATGATCTTCTTCGAAAAAGAACTGGGAATTCAATTACGTTATATTTATATTTTGGATTTTAATCATTTTGCATAGACTGAGATACTTCCTAATAAAGATACATGCTTGTTTGATATAAAAACCATTTCAATATTTTAGAAGAACAGTAACCATGCATTACGGTACTCACTTGAAGCAATATGAGCTGCATTTCTGAGAATTTTATTTTGCTGTTAAAATGTGTTATTATGATAAATGCGTATGTAACTTAAACCTATGTGATCAAGTCGAATAAAATAAAGCAGTAGAAAGACATCTTTGTACAATCCAATATGCAGGTTTATATAGGAAATCATTTTTGTACAGGACAACAATGAAGTAATTTTGATTTAATCGAAGCTTATAAATAGTTTTTCCATTGCACATAGGAACAACAGAAGTTTATTAACGTTCTTTTTTCTGTCGTTGAAATAGTTATTTACAATGTTGCATCAAAAATATCAAAGTTGCAGCTCATATTGCTTTAAGAATACTACATGTATATTCATGTATCAATTCGGAACATTGATCTATTCTATTTTTTTTCGGAATGCAGCATGAATAGTCTGATTGAAAATAGTTTACGTCATATTTCCTTGATGGGAGTTATATGCAGTTTCCAAATACCACTAGTGTACATGTATTCTAAACAAGATTGAAGTACAAAATAAAGAATACAAGTACGAAAGAAAATGTTTAGTTATTGGAGCATGTCTAAAGATATCTCTAATCCACTGTGTATACAAATTGTAAAGTTTTATTTTCTGCATTCTATTCTTTGAGCATTTTTTTTACATTCCATGTAGGAATTGTTGAAGATTTTATCAAGGTGTATCATTAAATGTGTAAAACTTTAATTGGATATAATTACAATTTATTTCAAGTTAAATAATATCCTTTTTTGTTTAATTTTCATCATCTTGAGCCATCAAGGGACAAATAAATTTTATTCTAAAAATGCAGAGTAGGGTATGCTTCAGAATTATAGTTTATATGTATATATCTTTGTTTATATGTATGTCAATAAAATCAGCTAAAAATCGACTACATATACATGTATATATCGCTACCCTTAATGTGGCAGTAGAGATATAACTCTGTCAACTTACTTATTAACTCTTAAATAAGTCAAGGGATATATACAGTTTAAAACACAGTTGCATAATATGTCTTCAGTGATGAAGCCGAAAGCAATCGATGTAATAAATACCAAGTTTAATAAATATTAAGCGTGTAAAACTCTCTAAAATCAAGTTTTATTTAAAAAAAAAAAATAGCAGATATAAAAAGATCAAACGGGTATATTTAAAATCACCCAAGATAAGATTGCTCAATCCAGTTTTTTTTTTTAAATTAATGACATAGATTCATGCTTACATGAACAGACATTGACCAATCTCATAAACTACATGTATATAGTAAACAATTCGAATTTAGACTAGTAAAAATATCCCTATATCCACTAGGAACACACGAGCGTAGTTATGATAAACAGAATATAATTATTGGTTTGTAAATAAATCATTTGAAATTCCTTTCTGATTACTCCATAGCCTACAATACCAAAAAATGATAAAATGTAATCTCATTTGACTTAAATGGCATTGCTCATATGAGAGTAATTTTCATTCAGAACTTTTAATCCTTTATCATTTGCTTAAAATTGTAATCCAGTTTTAAAAGTACATGCATATATGTAATCAATGGATCAATATGTTTCAATATCCCGCTTGATTCCGTCTCCATGATCAATGAATTGAACCAATATGATAGTGCAGAGTATGATATTTACTCTGGAAAGGTTGTGAAAAAAATATCGCCCGGTATACTGTTAATAAATTTTCCTAATAGTTTTTTTTAAAAAGTAAATTGGGGATTGAAAAAACCTTCGGTCATTATGGCATTATAAACACTTCCTTTTTCATAAAAATGTAAACAAAATTCTTCATAAATGCATTGAATAAACGAATATAAACAAAGGTTTCATGAATTGAAGTCTATATAGATGAAAAAATTGCTTGGTTGAGGCTTTACGACTTACCTTGAAGAATGAAAAAGTATTTTCTGGTCAGCTTTTGTTGATAAAATCATCCGATTAGAATTTTTCGTTTTATTTACCACAAAGGAAGGTTAAACGCCTCACAATCCAAAAATCGTAACTTCTTCAAGGCACTCTGGGTATTCTGAATGGGTTTTTTTTCTGTAAACTCTATTTAGTTTAACCTCACATCGACGTAAAGATTTTACTACTTAATCTAGGGCAAAGGTAATCTTGAATACTTTAACACAGTATGCGCCTTTAATAAATAAAAAATTGCTATCCAATCAATGCTATCGTTACTCGTTAACTCAGCACGCAGTGAATGCAGCCAATGGCGATATGTTTTGTTTAATCAAAGGGAACGTTTCTTTTCTTTTAGAAATTTGTGTTTAAATGTATTTACGATCTTTGAATATACCGTCCCCTTGTTGAAATTATAATATGTGTTTGTTTATCAATGTTTTACGTCAATGCTACAAAGTTATAAATATCTCAAGTTACATTTTTAAAAAAAATATTTTAAAGCAAGAGATATCAAAGTCTCTATTTTCAATCTATCATGGTAACTTGATGCCCATTGAAAGGTCACTGAAAATTCACTAAAAGAACTTTTGACAGTGACCCTACTGTAGTTTTATTCATTTGATCGAATGGTAGGTATTTTCAGTAGCCTTCCATTTCCTTGTAGCTATAATTATAATAAAATCAAATCTATAAAAAAAAAAAACATACTTGACAAGTTCTCGGAATGATCTCATTAATCTGAAACCTTAATTTTTTTTAAAAGATAAGATAAATGTTAAAATGTTAATTCGAGATAATTGTTCACCTTTCAAAATATTGTTAATCAAGTAAATAATTTTAAAATATTTTTTTTTCAAAGCCTTAAACATCATTGAAAGGCCAGTTGCAAAATTATTTATTTACACCACGTATGTACTTTCATCAGATACAAATATTACAATAAGTATTTCTTTTTATTTGAATACACTAGAAAATTTGGCCCAAGTATACTTTACATTTAAGTAGATCCGGGCATTGCGCATTTATTGGCAAATGTGACATAGGTTTAAATGAGTTTACATGTGTAAAATTACTTGAATGTTAATTATCGTAATTTGCATAAATGTACCAGATATGAAGGAATTAACATGATAGTTATACTGTAAAACATGAGTTGGGACCGGGGAGTTTACGCTTTTTAATAAGATGCGAAGCAGGTCAGATAATTAATTTTGTGTACAGCTCAACAGGTAAGTGAATTAAAGTGAGATTGGTAGATTGATCGACGCGTCAACTGTTAAAAACGACAGGTAAGCAGGTCGACAGGTTAGCGAAGTAAAGTGAGATTGGTAGATTGATCAGCTAGTCGCTTTAATCGTGTTTTTTCTCTCTTTTATACTTCGTTTTAAATTGTTTCGAATCATAGAATACGGGCTGTATACGTACTTTTATTAAATAACTTTTTAAAAATTCAGGTTCCTATTAAAAATTTCAATAGAGGAAAGGCTACATCACGTTTCTATATCTTTTAAAGGTAATATTGGTTTATTATCTTTGTTTGTCTAAGAATTGCCGAAACTTTCCATTTAGTTTATTTCTAAATGAATCTATTTTATAAGGAAACTAAATTTACATTTTGTAATTAATTTATTATTTGAAACTTTGATGGGAATTAAACAGATTTGGTCGTTCTTTGGAAAGAATTAAAATAGAAATAGAGAAAAAAAAAAAAAAAAAAACATTGACAATATCATATTATTCTCTCTTTATCCATAACTTGAATTAGATTTATTAAAAAATGAATTCTATTTAACTAACATCCTGACATTTTTATGATGGAATGTAATACAAGTAGTTTCCCTTCGCAGATTTGAAATAAAAAACATCTTTACGAAGTGAGATCATTTCCTCGATTTCTTCCTGTTTAAGTGTTTTCCTTCTATTGTCTCTACATGCAGAAGAACATAAATTTATCCTTCTTAATATATGTTCTTGATTTTGTTTAACGTTGAAAACGTTAGTCTACTTTATGTTATCTTCTTCAACTGCCACTAAACGGAATCAAAAATATTGTTATTATTCTGTTTATATGTAACATATTTGACCAATCAGGAAATTGTCTTTTCATAGTATTGAATCTATTGTAAATTATTATCAAACCAATGTCGTTTTGTGTTACTTTGTCACTGGATATTTGTATAGTATCATGACAAGCAAACTATAATTTATATGGTTTATTATTTAATTCCTGTATATGAACGTGGATTTAGTTGCTTTTTAATTAAGCCATTTTAATTAGTTTTTGCATTTGAAAATCCAAATTAACAAAAAAAAAATAATAACTTTATATCTTACAAGTCAAACCATCTTCAAAAAGTGAAAGAGAAGAATCATTTATTGTTCAAGAATTTTCATCATAACTTTTTTTCCTCTTAAAATGAATATCAGGAGTCCCAGTTTAAGTCATCACTTCATAAGTTCCATTGTCGATACAATGATATTGTCAGCAAATACAATTTATGATTTAGGTCATTGCTGACTGACGTTATTCATACTAATTTTTAGACCATTATTTACACACTAAATTGTCCACTGAATTGTCGACGGATTTTCCGTTATTTCTCGAACAGGTCAAGGAGCACAAGGAGGGTGTGACCGGTCGGAAGGGGATGCTCTCTCCTCCATGGTACCTGATCTCACCTCTGATGTTTTGGATATTCGTGTTTGCTTTACTCTAATTTTTAATTGTTTAATGGACATTTGAGCTCGAATACTGTTCGTTTTTCTTCAGTGTTTAAAACATTGTACTCCAAACATGAAATCTGTAATAAAGAAAAGAAGGGTTGCATTTAAAAGAAAAAAAGGTCATTATATATAACAACCGTAGAATGTGCAAAATGTTGTCTTTACATGGGGCCGTTGAAATCCATTTACCATAAACTTATTCATTAATAGCTAGCTATTCTTGGTACAAAATTTGATTTTAGTCTAATAAGGGCAAGCTATTACATTTCGTAAAATTGGCAGACATAAACACCGCATGGAATCATCACATGTATGTTTGCTGTACTGAATTTGCATAAAAAATATCGCTCTATATTGACGTGTTCTGAATTTGACAACAAAGGTGGGCTATTCATACCACTATTTGTTATATTTACTTTCGAAGCACAAAAATTTTATTGAACTACTTAAGATAGATTAAATTTTATTTCCTTGGAATTTTGAATGACATATATTTAAAATATAACATTAGAGCCTTTTAAAGACATTTAAAGGAATACTATTCATATTGACAGTAATCAAAAGAAAAATATTACACTTGAATTCTATGCTGAAAATGCTAACACAGACTGTTTTACATTACAATATTGAGTATCAGGTAAATTATTTGATTTTATGCCATTCTATGATACCCTGTTTACTTGCTGTTGAATTGTTACATGTATATATGAGCAGACTGTTAAATGTTTATCTCATTCAGGAATAATATGCCTAACAAATCTTCTTAGATGACGGATATTTTGTTTGACACCATGGTCTTCTCTCTTCTCTCTAGCAATGTACAGCTTTACACTCAAGCATGAAGGCATGTGAAATAGTTTAGTATTCTCAAGATTTTGTGTACAAGGTGCTGAAAAAGAAAAGACCTCATTTCAATCCTTTTTTCACAGAGGCAATACACTTATATTTGAAAGAAAGAGCTCACCATTGTGAATAGGTGTAATTTTGGAGCAGAAGCAACACTCAATAAATCCTTTACTTGCATTGTAGGTACATCCACTTCCTGCTAGCCTTATAGTAGAAAATCGTCTGTAGTGCCCATTCCTGACATTGGCAAAAATAGCCAATCTCTGCATCTCAGTGATAGCAACAGCACAAATTGGGATTGTTCTGTTTAGAGATTGTTGGTTTGTATCTACCTGTGGAAGAGTAACCTAGAAAAAATTATAATATTGTAATATTTGCGGAAACAAGACTGATTAATTAATATTAAGTTTCTAGATTTAATTCTCCAACGATAGTATCTTTATCAGCGTGGAAAAGGGAATAGATTATAAATATGGTAGGGAATAAACCAATGAACGATTGTTTAGGGCTTTTAAAATTCATTTTAATTTTAGATCTAAATATATTGTAATGTCAGGCAATGATGAATTTGATGATTTCATTCAGCTCCGATATATACATATATCTTTTACATTATCTAAAATGGAAATAGATTCTTTGAAATAATTATGATGAAAAAGCGGTACCCAGTGTCATTCAAAATGTTTTTTTAAGATTATAGATCCATTGATGTATCCTCCTCGCCAGATGTCAGGTTTACTGATATTTTCTTTTTGTAAGTTTTTTGATAAAGATATTATTTCACATATACACTTTCAATTTCGTAAGTTTCAAGTTAATGAGTGGATTTTGACAAACACAAATTATAGCTTACTAGTATTCTAACGTATTCAATAAATAAAAAAAAAATAGGCCACCTAATGACTCATGCAGAAAGAAAAAACTCTATTCAAAAACGAAAGAGAACACTTAAGGACATAATTTCAAAAGTTGTGTATTGTTCTTTTGTGACGTTCATTGCAAGATTTTTCACTCATTTGAGGGTGGTGGTTAGCGTGTCTACTCTAGGATCGCGGAGATGCTTACGTCAAGGCGGAACGTGCATGGAGAAAGGTCCTTCAGATGAGTCCATAGAAATTGAGGTCCCGTGTCGCAGTACAAGACTTACTGATCAAAAACCCTGGGTACAGAACATAGGTATAAAATTGTAGCCCTTCATCGACAAGTGTTGGTGACTCCTAAGAGAGAAAATTCTCGAGAAAGATGTTAAACAACAGAGAAACACTTATATGAGACGCCACTGTTGACCGGTGAAGGATTTGAAACTTAGCCTTTACCCACCACTTACGGTATTTGTGCAATGAGAGCTCTTGTTTTCAACGCCTATCGTGAAACAGAACCTATCTTTGTAGGTTATATCTGAAAGACCCAAGACTTTTGCTCTCAACTGTCGACCAAAGTTTGACGTGGGATCGGTAACAAGAATCAAACCCGGTGCCTCCCAAACGCGAAGAACCTACCACAATGCTACCATGAAGAGACTAATTAAAGGTTACAAAACTAATGCAATGTGTTATATTGATATATTAATTTCTATTTAGCGTAGAACCTACGTCGTATGACATCATAACTAGTGAACTAGTAGATCCATTATGACGTCATAATTAATTCAATGTCACTTTTTCCCGTATTTTACAGCTTTAATAGAAATGGTAGAAAAGACTGCATTTTGAAATTCACAAAATTCAATTTAAAACCATGCCAAAATAATCTTAACTCAATGTACATGTATATATTTTTTGGTTAAATTCCTTAATGACAATATATTTCTGGAATTAGCTAAACTTGTAGGCACCTTTCATTAACTAGATCTTGGCCTTGATGAAGTTTGCAAATCCAAGATTATCTTGTGTAATAAAATTACAATGTACATATTATACAACTTACTGTAAAAATGTGAATGGTATGTAACTATTTTGAAGGAATGCAAAAATCCTAATACATTTTCAGTTGTCAACCAAATAGTGTAATATCTTGATGAAATGTGTCTAAGTCAAAGATGTACGTGTTGTAGATTGTGTGATCTTGTGTACATTTTTGTGATATCTATCTTGAAATGATGTGCATTCCTTATCATAATTATTTGTTACTTATTCATATTCTTTGTGTTTGATTACAATTTTTCCATTGAATATGATCTTTTTAAAAAGAAGAGATTTAGATAAACAATTTTAATCTGAAAGTAACCCCAAACAGTCATTTAATAATCAAATCCCGTGTAAGTGCAAAAAGGTCAAGAATATTAGCATCGGTAAATTACCTATCTCTCATTAGTTAGAGGGGAAAGGTATATATTTTAATCACTTTTAATAATCATTTATGGTATGTTCTTCATCATATTAAAGTTTTAAAACATTGTGACAAAGACTCCTGAAAAATATGGAAACTTGTTTCATGTATAAAACGTTCACATTTGAAAAATACATGTGCGTGGTGTGTCTATAAACATGGTGTTTATTTATGTATTTATTTATTATAGTGAATACTTTAAATTCTTTGAAAATTTAGTAGAAGCATAAATATAAAATTACGTATTTGAGTTACCGTGTCACTGGGTTATCAGGACAAAAGATGTGCCACCTGCAGTTGTAGTAAACGTCGTTTAGTATTCTGTATTTGTCCCCATATCATTTTGTCTCTGATATCAGACTTTATTTTATTCTGCCCATCTATCTCTTTGTTCAAATTTGCCCCTTACGTTTTGAAGTGAGGAACAATTTTTCACCAGAATGCACTGAGTCTATGAAAAGTAATTTTGGTAAGTTTAAGAAGAGATTGATTGAAAATATAAAGAGCACGTGAGATTTATGAGTTTATCATGGAATTAAATAGAATTCAATATATGATATAACGCATTGCATCAGCTTCGTTACTTTTTATTAGTATTCACGGTGGCTTAGTGGTAGGTTGTTTGCGTTTGGGAGGCACCGGGTTTGATTCTTGTTACCCACCCCACGTCAAACTTTGAATTTTATAATAGGTAGTGACTATTGTCTACAGTTGGGAGCAAAAGTCTTGGGTCTTTCGGATATACCCTACAAGGATAGGTTCTGTTTCACGATAGGCGTTGAAAACAAGAGCTCTTATCGCACAAATACCGTAAGTGGTGGGTGAAAAGCTAAGTTTCAAATCCTTCACCGGTCAATAGTGGTGTCTCATATAAGTTTTTCTCTGTTGTTTAACATCCCTCTCGAAATTCTTACTCTGATGGAGTCGCACACACTTGTCGATGAAGGGTTACAATTTTTTTTACCTATAATCGGTACCAAGGGCCGTTGATCAGTAAAGTTTTTTTTCGAAGATCTACTGCGACACAGGACTTCAATTTATATGGGCTCATTTGAAAGACCTGTCTCAATGCACGTCCCGCTTCGGCGTTAGCATCTCCGCAATCCTAGAGTAGACACGCTAACCACCACCCTCATATAAGTGAAAAATCTCGCAATGATCGTGAAAAAAAAAAAAAACAATGGACGGTACGGAAAAAATGCAGTATTTATTGAATATGCTTTCTGTATGGACCACGGAAGCAATATATCTCTGCAAAAATAAAAAGACAGCAATTATGCACGATTAATGATAAAAATATACAAGATCTCAATGTATGATTGGCGTCATCAATCTATTTGTAGTTGTGTAAGAATAAGACGTTTTTTTTTCATTTATCGTTGAAACAACATTACTAAATTACTAAATGATAACATTCTTAAACCCGCATGGTCCGATTCTAATCGCTAAAAATATATATTCGTTTTTCTTCTTGAAAAATAATTGTCCATACATTATTTCAACTTTTGTCAAATTATATCCCAAAGTCTTTTTCTTTTTAAAGATATCAAAATTCAAAAGTTAAAAAAATAATTTTTGTTAGGTCACACAAAAAATATTCCTTTGTTTACATTGCGTGAAATCACCTTCAAAAAATTAGATTTGTCGCTTGCATGTATCACTCATGAAGAACAAACCCGAGCATTTTTTCCACAACAAAGTGTACGCGGCTAGCCCTCGATACTAAACTCACTTTTTAAAAAAAACTTTATAAATATCCGATTTTCCTTTATTCTGTAAATATGCATATCAATATAAAAAATTACTATGGATTATATTCAGTTAATTTCTTAATTTTTAAAAGATATATCATGACTTAGGCTTCTACTAATGGAAAAAAATACTCGGGTTTGAATTCTCTTCATAATTAGATATAACCAATAAAAGTATTTCATTCAAAGGTGACTTCAAAACAGATTATAACTTCCTGTCAGGAACTGCTGTTTGTCAACAAGGTTTTTGGTCTATATTTCCATGTAAGGATTGTTGTAATAAACTATTAAATCAATCTTATAATTCATTTTTATATTTTATCTATGTAATGACATACTTTTATTGTTTAAGATGCCTGTTTCGGATGAAGCGGCTTTAAAGTTATGAAAAAAAAATCTTAGCTATGCTTTATGAGAAGTCTGAATTATGGTTATGAAATTTCATGTTTCTCTTTTTCACTACCAAATATATATTTTTATTTTATTTTTAAAATGTTGTAATATGAGCTGCTCCCCAACATAGCGTAAGATATTAAAACAAGACGAATTGAGTTTCCGAAAATGAACTATTGCTCCTAGATTAATGAATGAAACATATAGCAATAACGGACAGTATTCAAGATCAAACGTCCACAAAACAATATAAAATAGGAGAAGAGCAAACTCGGACCTCCAAAACACCAGAGGTGAGATCAGGTGGTATGGAGGAGTAAGCATCCCCTGCCGACCGTCAAACCCGCCTTGTGCTCCTTATCATGATCAGAAAATAACAGAGAAGTCCGTCGTCAATTCAAGGAATATAATAGACTAAAAATTAATATGAAAAACATCAGTCAGCATTTGACTCATGATAAATTGTATTTTCTGAATTATTCCACATTTACCTGTACAATTCAGTTATGAAGATGTTTGCAACAATAACTTTGTTAGCAAGTACAATGTATGGTTAGTACAATTTATGCTAACTTATTTTTCATACAATTACTTTGGAATCATTAGATTTCGTAGTGCCTCTTATTTGTGGAATTTGTGGGTACCCGTCATTCGCAAATTTACATCCTTTTCGTTATCTCAATTTATATTATTTTAAAACACTGCAAAACAGATCGCTTACAATAGTCTCTTTTCGTTTTACCTTTAACATGCATAAATATTTATTTTCATATTCCATTTTAATTGTACAATGTATTTGATACTGATCTTCTTAACAATAAGATGAGATTATTTGTTTTTTCAAATCATCTTTATCTATGCCATCTGGGTTAACAAATATCCCGCAATTAATAAAATGCATGGAAGAAAAATTTAAATTTAAATAGAACCATGATAAACCATTTAATGCACTAAGGGATTGAAGGTTTTGCGGAAAAGAATTGTTTTTAAATTAAACATTCACACTTTTGATACACATTATTTATTTTTATTCCAGCATTGTGATTTTAATATCATTTATTTTCTGTTAAATATCATGGGATCCTGGGATTTTCCTACTTTCATTTGAATAATTTGTCTGGGGATTTTCAAAATAATCTAAAACATTTTCATTGGACGTTGAATCGACTAATACAAATATTTTCGAGCTTTCATTCAATGATACCAAAATTAGTATATGATAGAGAATATTTTGCAATCTGTCTCGATTATAACTTGACAAACCCTAGCCAAAATACTTTTCATTTAAAAGTCTACAAGTTATACATCTATTTCCTTCGAGGCTTGAACTTTAAGGTTTATATAGTAAAACTGACCTACTGACCTACATAATTCTGACACATAATTACGTATGGTACCAAAATAATTTTGACTAATGTTCTCGCTCTAGAGGTTAAATATTTAATGACAAAGCATGTAAAAGAAATGGAATGGCTTTATTGAATATATTTAATTATACTAGTATTTATTTAATTATATATATTTAATGTTGTTAAATAATTAATTCAAAGACGTTTAGAACTGTTTATATTAAATAAACAAATTTAAAAGTAATAGGAATACTTAAACAAGGACCTAAATTCAATTTTATGAACATGTCCATATAAAACCTCAACTGATTAAAAAAAATGTATAATGCCGTCGTATAACGCTTGTTCTGGTAGAATAAAGAAATATTAATATTTCTTCTTTCTATCAGACTTCGTGATCGGGAGGCCCGGGTTCAATTCTCCTTCGTGGTGCCGCGTCAAACCTAAGACGTAAAATTGGTAGCAACTGTTCCTTCGCCAACCGCTCGGCATCATAAGTGAAAGTCACGGGTCTTTCGGATATGACCTTAAAACGTAGGTCCCGTGTCACGGTAGACGCTGGCACTATAAAGAAAACCTCACTGCTCAATGGCCCTGAGTGCCAAGTATAGGTCTAAATTTGAAGCCCTTAACCGGCACACGATGACGTGTCCATATGAGTGAAAAATTCTCGAGAGGGACGTTAAACAATATACAATCAATCAATCAATCCTACTCTCCGAACAACAAGCGTTATATAAAATTCTTTAAATGTATATGTACATTACACGATTGTTTCTCTCTCAGAATTTCTTAATTTTAAAAAATTCAAAAAATATTTTATTTAAAGACCTGTCCTAGCATGGTTTCATTGGACTTTTTGTAATATCAAAGTCGATTGAAGGCATTTTAATATATTTGTCACTAATTTTGTCAAAACAGAGAGTTGTGTACATGTAGGACTGTTTCACTGGGTTGATAGGATAGAAAGTGACTGGGTCACCAAGTCCTTTAACACTTTAACATTTCTTTCCCCTATTAGAACAACCAATTTACAAATTTTTAACCACTTGTTGTTTTATATACTAATAGACATGATAATGAAATTGAATTTATAGTTGATTATGAAAAATCTCGTCTAAAATACGTTTAAGCTTGTCAATTTGAAATAGATAGTTTCAAATTGCCTATAAAACATATTTTAACAAAGTGATTCATTAATTATAAATATATTCAATTAATCAATCTTATATCATTTTATCTCACGAGCAATGGTTTTAACCAAAATTAAATCGGCACCACACATGCCTTTAATACAAAGTTATGTAGGTCAGTTTTACTAAACACGCCTTAATTACCATGTCTCTGAAAAGACATAGATGACTCAACTTGTAGATTTTTTGTCCAATCATGATCAAGGTAGATTGCAAAATATTCTATAACATAATATGTACTGATTTTGGTATCAATGAGTTGAAGCTTGTCAACCTAGGATCATAATCATCATCATGGAAATGTATTAAACTATATTGTAAAATCCTATGACAATGTCTTAAAAGAAGGTAGAGAAAAGCTCGTGATATTTGATTTTAAAAAATGAATATTAAAGAATATCACAACTCTTGAAAACAAAAATAGAGATTGAATATCTGAGATGTATTTTTTTTCTTCAAAGAATACGTTTCTACTATACTTAGTAACTCCTTGAATATTTAATCCGTGTCCCTTACAAGCATACTGGTAAATCCAAATGGCTTAAATAATTTTGGTTAAAATAACTTTCCTCATTTCCTATTGTGAAAAAAAATTAATGAAATTTAATATTACATAAGCAAAGCCAATGTTTATGCATGTTAAAAGTGAAATAAAACGGGGCTGCAGAAAATAATCTGATTTTAAGTTTTGTTCATAAAAAATCATTATCTTTCGCATTCAAAATTAAGTTATAAACTCTTTGTAAAAATGACGTTCTCAGATATACGATATTTGATAAAATAGAATTCTAATTTACGATTTTCATACACTTATTGTGTGGAATCATTATATTTCGCCCGGCTAAAAATTTGGGGTACGCTTCGTCCTTGAATTTACATCTTCCACGAATTAATGTACGAGGGTTTTATATTCCTTTTTGTAGATATCAATCACTAAACAAAATTAAGTCCGACTAACATGTTCTTTCTATAGATATTTGAACTTAAGAACGGTATTTTATCTCCATATTTAAATATTCTTAAAAAAAATGAAACATTATTTTAGAATAACAAAAGAAAAAAGTCTCAGGCCAAAATAAAATTATAGTTTGTTTGGAATTGCCGCCCGCCTCATTTAAATACCCACCGCTCAAAAAATTTTATTGGCAAAATATTGACAATATTATTTTTTTTACCGTTTTATCGTCTAACATTGTTTATTACAAGTTCGTTCGTCGAAAAAGCTTTTTAAAGTCGAGTTTGAGCTCCAGCGTTTTTCCTTTATATAACTGGTACCGATAAACTGCACCATTCCCAAAGCCAAAACGTTAATTTTTCCCAATTTTGTGACCAAAAATTCCCTATTCAACTGTGAAGCAGCAGACTATCACGACATCATATTTCTTTTTAAATGAAACAATGTACAAATTGACTAATTGTTTCACTTCTGCTTAAATCGAAAGTAGAGAAAGTCGTAATTTGGCGGGACCTGTGGAGTAAACAGCGTAGTATCTATACATTTTGACAAATTGAAAGCATGGAGATGTGGAAAACATGGGACATTGATAAAAAATGCAATAAGTTCTTGTTGCTTATTTTTCAAAACACGTAGTAATGGGTTATTTAGTTGGAATAAGCACAACATACGTTTTATTTGATTAAAGAAGAGAAAATTTTCATTGTTCTTCTTTGATGTTATTTTTCTCAATTGAACCGGTACCGGACCTTTCCCAATAGGTGGGAAAAAAATCGCTGCTCTCATTAATTTAACAACACCAGTCAATAAAACGCTTTCTTCATAGTATTGATGATATAGCGATTTGGTGATTTGACAAACTGAAAGCCGCCAAAATGTCAGACCAGGCTGGGTCAGTGGATGTGCATTCGAGCGTTGAAAAGCAGAACATTTATGCATCTCCATAAAAATAAAAGGTGAATAAAAAATTAAATAGAATGGTACACTGATACCTGGAAAAAGCTGTTGTAATAGATTGCACGTTGAACTTGATAGGCTTAGTCCATCATGTTGAAATTAAAAATAATCCTTTAGATCCCATGCAGTTAAAAAAATACATGGATCAGATTATATCTGTTATCCCGAATACTAAAGGAAAAATGTTGTCTGTCAGTATGACAAGTCCTTGAAACGTAATGTTAAAACTGAATCATGGTGCACGCTCTAGAACATATCAAGCACCCGTTCCTGCTTTTCCACAAAACACCCTGGTAACTATTCTTAAGAAATTTTGTGTGGTTCGCACTGTTTGTAAGGGTTGTCTTAACAAAGGGCTAAATTTCAAGAGAAATGCTATGATTTAGACTGATAAAATTATTGTTTAATTTTTTTTTAAATAAACTGGAATGTTTGATGCTGAAATTTGACTGTTATTAAATGAGCAGATCTAACATCTAAATAAGATTGATATTTTAGAACTGTTCTGTATATATAATTTTTCAAAATCTGTATATATAATTTTTCAAAATCAAAACAAAAAAAATATTAATAAAATAAGAGGAAAATTAATAAAAATCACAAATGTTCATTGAGATTTTCATTTCTTATCATTTAGCTTCAATTTGTAAAAAAAAAAAAAATATATATGCCTCCCTCCCTCCTGGGTCTGAAAACCCCCAGGCGGCAATTCCAAACAAACAATTTTTTAAGGATGGCCTCATGCAGTATTTATTATATTGTACAAAATTATACAAAGTTTTTAAATTAGGTAAACCATGTTCTTAGATGTCATATGTAAAGGCAATCTATCATATACAATATTTGACTTTTTCTTTCACACTTAAGAGTATATTTTCAAATTTTGAGTATTAACGTTTTAATTTAATACAAGTGAATGCATATTATACTACAAAATTACATTAACCGCATCATTTATGCATTTATCATTTGAACTAATGTACAAAAATGTTTTTATTCTCAGTATCAAGTTTCCTTATGTAAACCTCCCTTCATTGAAGGTAAAAATACAAGATCCGTTTGTATAAAAAAAAATGTTTGAAAGGATACCTGATATGGCGGTTCTCTGTTTGAAAAAGCAAAATTGGAATGGTCATTTAATAATTTAGATAAATGATCAAACAACCAGAACATTTAAACAAATGGTTAAACTGTTAAATACCAACCCGAATTAGCGCTTAATTCAAAAGAAAAAAATACATACAGCAAAATCATTTACAAAATCTTAAGTTCATCATAATATGAAATGAAATTCGCATGTTACAATAATTTACAGTATATAGAATGCCTATCAGAGCCGAACGGTTTACTTATGGATAATTTTCGCCAAATTTGATTAAATCATTTCTTCAGATTATAAAGCATTGTAATTGGATAACAATAAACACAAACCCATTAGAGTTGGTTGGATTTTTAAAACAAAGAACTCTACATTTTTAGAATCACTTTGAATCTCAGAGGAAAATTAGCAAATCAGACTCGTCTTCAAATTTCATAAAATTTATGAACAAAAAAAATTGTTCGGGAGTGATAAAACAATAATAGGAGGAATAGGAGCATTCTTCTAACAGATTACATTTACATGTACCAGTCTATAATCTGCCATAATCAAATTCAAAGGATACACATTACACGATGTTAAATATTATTTACACTTCAATGACCTTGTTTTTTCAAGAACATACATCAGTAATCAGGATGTATTCAAATTTACACAGAAATTCGTTTCAACAGCAAATATTATATTGAAATAAATTTGAATCACAGTTGTTTTACTGGTATTCAAAATACAGCTGAAAGTTTACATGTAATCAAGCACCACATCAAAGTCACCTCCCCTTGGAGTGATGCCATACACGTGGATGAGACTGTCGAAACCATGAGTACCTAAATGTGAGTAAAACAGTTTGTAATCATTTGTAATTTATCTGCTAATTACTATGATTGTAAATAGCTTTTACCGGAATATAATGTAGAACTAGTACTTTCTTTTGAAAAAAAGGTGCATAAAAGATAATGAGTTATTTTGTTATTTTAATCTTGTTTTAAATGATCACCTGTTCATGAATATTATTTGCAAACACTTGTGCTTTAAATAGATTAAGCTTGACTATTTACTATATATATTTTTTTATTCTAATGCTTTGAGTGTTGTATTTGCTAGTAATGTACCACCAATGCGCTGGCTACGAGATCTCTTTAGGATACGCAGATTAATGGCGATTCCCTGACTAATTTCTCGTTCCTGTTTGGAAATGTACGCTGTCAAAGCACCACATAATGGATGGTGATAGTGCTTCAAGTCATACAAAGTCTTCATAGTGGGACCTTTGAAATACATATTTAAAATATAACATGTAATTTTTCAAATGAACATTTTCTCAATTAAAAATTCAATCATTTTATTTAAAATTATTTGGAAACATACTGTCATTAATTTTTGTAATTTTTCCTCCATACGTGCATTCTATATATTCTTCCTCACTGTTGTAGACACAGCCACTTCCGGCTAGTCGAGTTGAAGAAATCTTGGCAATGATGCTGTGATCATCAATGTCCGAGAATGTTGCCAGTCTCTGCAGTGCAGTGCTTTCAGTGTGATAACATTTGGGTATTACTCTGGGATGAGGAACTCTATTGGAATGGCGCTGCCATTCTTCAGGCTGAAACAAAATATTCGAATCTGTATATTTCTTTATGTTCTTTATAATAATTGCAAAGCTTTTGTGTGTAAATATCATATGAAATATCAGTTACTTATATCGAATTCAAATTTCTCAAATCACTCAGTTTTGCACCGTCTGTTTCTGCTGCTAATCAGTATGAAGTAGTTCTAACATGGCAAGCTTTTGACAAACAAGTTCATGAATCAAATATATAAATAGTCTTATAATTAATACAATAAAGTTGTCAACAAAAAATCATTAAGTTAAACGCTGACTGACGTTTTTCATTCAAATTGTTAAGCCAATATTTACACGCTTGTATGCAGGGATTTCTGTTTGCCCAAATGTGACTAGAAACGCACAGCAAATATGACCAACGGACAGGGGATACTTTCTCATCCAAACTGATCCAAAGTGATCCAAATTCTTTTGATTTTAGAGGTCTGGGTCTTCTCTCTTATTATTTTAATGGGCGTTTACTCTTTAATATCTCCAAATTTCGTTTCAAGGGACAAAACCATCAAGAAACGGTTTCAAAATAAATATTGTCCTGAAATTTTAAAAAATTCGAAATACTGTAAAAAAAAAAAAATCTCATGCATTGAAGATATTTGCTAAATTTAGTTTTCTTTGGGTCATCAGACTAAATTCACATGGTTTGCAATTTATTTAAAAGATTTTTTTTTGGGGGGGGTCTTCTGTTGAAGCCAGATTTCCATCATCTTTCTTATAATTAGCAAACAATGCCGTTTTACATTGTCTCTATTGTGGTTTACCTGGACATCAATCGAGCCTGTCGTGGATGAGGCCATGATCGGCACTTGCCCAAATTCCCCAGAAACTTCCGTTGGCTAGGTGGCAATGGTGTTTTCCGACACTGCTGAGCTCCGACACAAATGAAATAGAGGGAATCTTGTTCTGAATATCGTGGAGCAAATGGAAAGGGAGTGAACGGAAATCGTCTCTGGGATTATGGGTATCTACGCCGATTGATCTCGATGAAATTCCAGCCATTAGAATTGCCAATTGGGTATTAAAAATTGAATCATAGTTCTGAAAGAGAAAAATTATCATTAAAACTTTGATCAAAAAATGTTACGCTTCAATCTTAAGCATTGCTTTTTTTAACTTTCACGCCGAGGCATATTGAATACCCTTCCTGATTATGCTCTCTAGTTGTAAAAAAGGCTTTAGATTTAACGTAATGCATTATTGGTGAGATCATTTAAACCCCAAATGGAATTTTGAAGCATATTCTTTGTGAAGGGCTTTAAAACTTACCTTAAATTATTTTTCTATGAAAATTTGGTTAAAATTCTTGACCTTTAAATTGCTTCACTACACAGTATAAAACAGCAACAAGAAAAAACAGGACAGAAGAGGGCAAATCCTCGTTAGAAGAATAAAATATTTTTCCAGGCAATGACTAAGATCCGTCTGAATCAAGGAAGTTTTACGCAAGTAACGATTACTACATCAGAGCACATTATCAGAAGAACAACGGAAATATTAATATCTATCCTAACCTGTTAGCCAATCAATGCGTTTGTGATATTATCAGTAGTCTCTACGCCCATTCTTTTCTTGTTTTGCGTAATCTATATTAGAACGAGTCAAGGTGAAGGACAAAATTTTTACCAACAACGCACTACATAAGGGATGTTAAACACCTGTTTATGTCAATGAAATTTAACACACGAACACAGTAAAAAGAACATAAAGTAAATATGAATACACTCAGCACAACTTAGCATTTCTTTTGTGATTTAATGTTAACGACAGTAAAAGGATGTTGACGTGATATTTTTCAAAAAGGGACTAGGGAATTCAAGTACGTTTTATTGATAGTCTTGATTTTAATCATTTTGCACATACTGAGATAGTCCTCCTCATGATAATACATTAAATTTGCATGCTGGATATGAAAAATTATCTCAATGTTTTGGAAGAAAAGTAACCATTATTGTACTGACCTAAGAATACTGCATGCATCTCATGTATCAATTCGGAACATTGATATATCTTATTTACTTAACGCAGCATGAATGGTGTTTTTGAAAATAGTTTAATTAAATCATCTTTCCTTGACGGTAGCTACATGCAATATCCAAATCACCACCAGAAGTGTATTCTGTACAAGATTAAAATGCAGCAACGAAGGAAAAATTGTACTCTTTGGAACATATCTCACGATATTTGAAATCCACTGTGTATACAAGATGTGAAGGGTTTTTTTTCATCACTCCAGTCTTTTGAATATTTTTTAAGTATTCAATGTAGGAATAGTTGAAGATTACATGTAGGTGTATCATGAAATGTGTAGAAATGGATATAATTACAATTTATCTCAAGTTGAATCATGCAGTGTAGCGTCCTTTTATGTTTTGATTTGTTTATGTTCATTTTATAGGAACCGATAAATTTTGTATTTAAAAAAATCAGAGTATGATATGATTCAGAATTTAATTTCATATGCATGTATATGTATCTGTCAATAATATCAGCTTAAATTGACAATTTATAACGACAACTCTTAAGTAGTTCACTTCAAATTTAAATCCTTAAAAAGGAAATCTGAGAGTTATAGTCTAGTAACCCTCGCGCCTTATTTTTTTTAAACACAGTCGCATAATAAGTGTTGAATGCTTGGGCTGAGAGCTATCAGTATTCAATGTAGGAATAGTATTAAGACTCTCTAAAAACAAATTAAATTTTAAAGAAAAATGGCCGACATAAAAACATCATACGGGTATATTTAAAAATCAATCAAGAAGGTAAGATTGCGCAATACAATTTTTTAAATTAATGGTATGGACTCATGTTTACATGAACGAACACTGATCAATCTCTCAAACTTAGTAAAGAATCTGAATCTAGATCATTGAAAAGTGTTCCTATTGGACTAGGAACACCGGAGCTTACTTTTGATAAACAAACTTTTTTATAGACTTGTCATTTGAAACTCCTTTGTGACTTAAATAGAATAATTAAAATTATAAACGTTTATCTCATATAATTAAACATTTTTATTTTCCATTAGGGTGAAATACTAAAATGAGAGCATATTGCACTTTTTATTCTTCATTCAGACTTTTTTTTTGGCTCAGTTGTATCTTTTCGTTTTGCTTTATATACTGTTGTCTTAAAAAATATGTACGTCATAAATCTATAAATAACTAAGTTCCCATGTCCTATTTGAGACCGTGTCTATGAGTATAATAAAATTTAATTTAATTTTTTATGGAGTATGAAAATGCACTCGATACGTTAAACAAAAAAAGTGCTTGGTTTACTGCAAAAAAAATATCTTAATAGTAATTTCAGTTGGAAAATAAATTAACCCTCTGCCATCTTGGCATTAATATGTACTTCCTGATTCATAAAAATGAAAACAAAAATATGCATACACTCCTAAATATATATATTTTTGATGCAGAGTGATGAAAAATTGGAGTCTATATAGATGAGAAAATCGTTTTGTTTAGGTTTTAAGACATACCTTAAAGTATCAATAAGTATTTTTCTGGTAAGCGTTTGTTGACAAAAGTATCCGATGAGAGCTATTCCTTTTTCTACCCTCGAAAAACGTTTACCGCCTCACTGTCAAAAAAACTTTGTTTTAGCTAGGGATCCTTGGAATCCTGAAATGGTTTTCTGTAAAGTTTACATCAGTTTAACTTCAAATAAACGGACTAAAGCCTTTAAAATTCCTCCTATAATATTTAACAACTTAATCAAGGGTGTAGATAATCTTCTACGCTTTAAAAACACAACATACACCTTTTATAAATAGAGATTGGTAACCAATCAATGCTATTATTACATGTTCGTAGTGATTGTCTGCCAATGGTTTTACGTAAAAGAAACGTTTATTGTTCTGTATTAGTCACTTTAGCCTATTCGTGGAAATTATTAGAAATTTGCGTACATGTATATGCAGTTGAAGTCATAGCAATAATGGCACTTCAATGCGCTTGAAATATATCATTAATTGAGCTATATGTAGAGGTTTATTTATATTTTATTACAAATAAAATGATTTCCAAACATATTTGATTTTTCATGCAAAATAAGGGAAAGGAATAGTAACTTATTTTTTGAATCAAATTTAAGCTATGCATTAATACTTATCTAGCTTTAAAAATTTTTTATCATTATTAACAGTCTCCTTGATGAAAAATATAACAGGTTTTGGTTTATCATATTTTTTAAGTGAATAAAAAATTAAATTATCTAAAATTACCATTTTTTGTTTATATAATAACAACAGACTTCAAAGTCTCCCTTTTGAGTCTACCATTGTACCTTGATGCCCAGTAAAAGGGCACTGAAAATTCACCGAAATAAAACTTTGTCAGATAACTAACTATAATCTTATCCAGTTTACCGAATGGCAGGTACTTTTTCAATGGCCTTTCAATTTTATTATTATTATTATTATTATTATTATTATTTGCTTTTTTAGGATTAAGCAATTTGCTTTTCTTGTAACTAAGTTTATAATTACATTATAAAATCTTGCAAAAAATATTTGACAAATGCCTTTTGTGATCTCGCAAGTCTGAAACCTTATGCAGTTTGCCACTATGACTGTTGACACATACCTAGACAAAGACGATTAATATTAATAGTACTGTAGAAATCGAACTGTGAAACTTGCCACCTGTAAAATCTTGTATGCATCTTGTACATTCTATATTTATTAATAATAACACACTCTTTTAAAGCTACGTACAATTATTATCGACGGGTTCTTGCTTTACATGAAGAAATGATTCGAGATAAAGGTTCAAGTTTCTAAATATTGTAAATTTTTCATCTCTAAAAGTAATTAAATAAATAATTTTAAAATGATTATATTTCACAATAAAAAACGTAATTGAAAGGTCTTTTGCAAGATAGGTAATTGTAAGCAACACAAATACTTTTCCCTTGATAAATAGGTTGTATACAAGATGTTCACTATATTTTTACTTATTCAGTTCGTTGGTTTTCACTGAATTGTAGGTGTAATAGGATAGAAGGTTACTTAACACAGATATTTTAATTAGTTTGGAAAGTAGTAAAGTACATGTAGGTATATAATCAGGGGTATTAAAATAACTCATTCTGCATATATAAACAATACAAATTTATTTCAAATGAAATAATTATTCCCCATAACTTTATGTTAGATATTTTGTTTAAAATGAGAAATTGAAACTTTTTGGGAAAGGATCAAAAGATCGTGCTTTGGAAGCTTCAGAGTTTGATAGGGGTCAAATAAAATCATTGAGAACAAAAAATCAAAATGGACTACCTTATAGATTAAACCCCTAAATAACCCTCACGCCTAACTTCATGAATGTAAACAAAAATAAAAATAATTCCATTTAATTCAAAAACCAGTTTCTAAAACCGATTTAAATATTTAGGTGGAAACCAATGGGTGTTTATAATATCAATAAAAATAGAGATTTTTTAAATTCTAGGAAATATAAAATAAATTTTAGAAGGCAGGCATAAAAAAAATAACATGTCAAAATTAAAAAAAAAAATAATACAAATATTCAAGGGATAGTAAATGAGTTCATGTGATTTTTTTTTATTAAACATTATGATCAAATTTTTAAATTAACACGGATGATGTGCATGTGATTGAAATAATGAATTAAAGCTATCAATTTTTGACCGACATGTTATTTTGAATGTATAAAAGCAACACCTCTGTCATCACTGCATTCTACATTTTTCATTTACCTTAAAATTTGCGCATCCATTTGTTCGCCATGATATTAAAACCGCTTTAAAGTACATCAATGATTTTTTTAACGTTTACTTAGCATAATGTTTTGTTAAATAAATGAATATACATCAATATACATCAATAGTTATCTTTTTAAATAAATTGTTGATGTTTTAGAAAGCAATGGTATGTCCTGGCGGCGCAACCTCAATGATTACATTTTTTCTACCTAGACATCAAAGATTGCCGTTAATTCACTCAAGTTGCATGACACAGTTTCGTCGTAAAAATTACAATTTTTACCCCATTCTGCAAGACTTAGTTCCTTTAAATTTTATCGTAAATTTTAGATGAAATGTCCAAACAACTTGGGGGTTTCAATGACGTCAGAAAGGGGGTGGATGGGTTTCTTTTTCCAGCATTCTATAAAGTTTCACGCTTGGGAAAACTGGCATATACATATGAACCTAGGAAATATTTAAAAGGGTCATTGAAAAATAAAATGCATTCAAAGTATTCAATTTTAAATGACGAAAAAGATTAAAATGACAAGAAAAGTAGTAAAGGTGTTCAAAGTTTGTCAGGTAAAAAAGGTTAAAAAGTGACGTTGATCATGTGTGTTGAACTCCGACAAGCACATATGCTGTTATAATCAAATGAGAATCTTTCTCTTTGTATAAATTTATTTAGAATATTGCATGCATTGAAATTAGATGTTCATGGCAATTTGAAATTATACAAACAAGAGTTTGAATTTAAGGTAACCAAGAAAATACTTGATAATTTTTAACAGGTCTTGATTTCCAAATAAGGAAGTAAAGACCGATAACCGTGAATAGCTGTTATACAAAGCATAAACAAGGTGCTAGTCCTTCTGATCAATCAGATATCAAAATTTATACATAAATAAAACATGTTTTTTTATGCTTTTTGTTCAAAAGATTTTTTCAGAACAACATTTTTGTTAACTTTATGCACATTTATTAATGATATAATATTTATGACAGTTGCTTAAAATGGGGTTAGAAATCTGTCACTAGATAAAGGAGGTAGCAATCCAAAAAGTTCAACTCACGTTAAAAATTTGATATAAAAACGGAAAATGTTCAGTTTTAAGAGCCTGACATAAAAATCTTATCGAATGGATAACAGTCTTAACAATTTTTGGGTGTTTATAATAAAACCGTCCATGCAGTTTCTGGTATGCGAGATAAGATATTGATTAGGAGAAATGCATTCATGTATAATCTCTTTTCTCCGCGTTTTACGTCTTTCCTTATGTCCATTTAAAGTCTGCATAGCTTAGTATTAGACGCTCATGAAATACGTGATGTTTTAAAACAATATTTAGTCCATACGATAAACACTTCTATGCCTCCTACATGTATGATAAAAAACAGCCCGATAGTGCAGTGAAAAATAAACAAAGATATGCAGTTTTGTCGATTTTGTCATTTAATTCAATGACATAAAGTAAAATGTATAACAAATCATTAAGAGGGATCAACTAAAATTAAACAATACATGATATATTTACATAGGTGAAAGGTACAAGTGTGATTCCCCTGAGACTGACTAGAAATTTACATGCATTGAAGTAAAGGAGAAAGTCCGAAAACTGTCCATTCTGTGAGAGAATAGTTTTTTCTCTCACAGAATGGACAGTTTTCGGACTTTATCCTACTTAAAACATTTTCTCTATTGTTAACTTAATAAACTGTCCCAGGTGATGGTAATGTATTTGCTTTGATTACGTCATACATTTGATTGTCCAGAGAGTGAGAGAAGAAAAGAATATAGATGTATTGTTTAACTTAATGGACAGTGCCAGGTAAATTTAGATTTAAATGATAGCTCACTTCATTTCTGACCACTTCCAATGTAAAGCTACATGAAAGAGGATGTCCTCATCGGATGGAGAAAGTAATGCATATTTCTCCAAAATACAGGAAAAAGGTCGATAAATACTCAAAAGTAGGTAGACACAAGCAGAAGCCTGTACATGTAGGTATGCAGAATCTGAAGTTAGTGTTCAAGTTTTGACAAAAAATATCGCAATCTTTGTGAACAATGAGGATTTAAGGGACACATATTCGAAACATTCTTTGAGAACAACACCGGCGACCCGCTTGTATGAAGCTGAGATTAGGAACAGCTAATACATGTAACAGAGAAAACGGGACACAAATCTATTACAGTTTTATCCTACAATTGAACCAACAATGAATAGTAGCAGAGAGTAAATGAAATAATTCATGGAAATATGGGGATTCAGATAATGGCAATTGTATGAAAAGATGAAAATTTGTGATCCCTGTCCCAAAAATGATTCCACCTGCAGTACATCTAGTGAGGTTATCATTTCGTCAGGAAATATGCCTTAATTCTCTTTTAAAATTTAAATTGTTGTTGGATATTTTTTTAAACATTCATGGAATGGATCTACTACGTCATTTACAACTGTTGTGAAGAGGATGAGACGTTTGTTTATTAATAAAAAAAAATTCTAGATGTGGATGTTCTAAAATCATTATCCA
>NW_026925158.1:0-25148 GCF_032062105.1 Saccostrea cuccullata
GTAACGGGAACCATTACAGATGTTCCCCAAATGCTCCCAACTTCATTTTGGTGCCTCATTCCCTCTAAACTTCATTTAATAAGGCACTCTATGCATCTTAGACTTTAACAACCTTTTTTCCTATGTATATCATGTATATGTATATCATGTATATTGCAAATTCTTGCACTGCACATGAGCGCATGTGCATGCATATGCAAAATAACCGTATCACTTTATCTACACTATCAATTTTCTTTAATGTACCCAATATTAAGGCATCTAATAAAAAAGTTTTCAAAAAAAATGCTTAAACGAGTGCAATTGTAACTTTTCGCATTGCATGTGCACGCACGCACGTGCATGCATGTGCATGATGACCATAATCTCTTGTAGGAGTCCATTATGTCTGTCTATGTTCTAAATCCCATCCTGTTTGGTTGAAAAACAAGGGAGTTATAGCCATTTTAATTTTAATCAAATCAGATTGCATCGCACGTGCATGCGCGTTTTCACGACAATCGCTATATATCATATTTTAAGATATCCTAATGAATGACTATGTTTAAAATTTCAAATTTTGTTGTCAAAAATTGAAAAGGATATTGAGATTTTTGTTTCAACCAATCACAGCAAAGCGCACATGCACGCACGTGCATGCATTGGCATGGCAACCCCACCTTCTTGTAAGATTCCATTATGCTTGTCTATGTTCTAAATCCCATCCTGTTTGGTTGAAAAACAAGGAAGTTATAGCCATTTAAAGTTTAAACCAATCAGATTGCAGCGCATGTGCATGAGCGTGTTTTTTCTGAAAAATGTTATATATCATACTGTAGTATATCCTCATGCATTACTATGTTTAAAATTTGAAAGCTTTTCGACAAAAAACTAAAAACATATTGAGATTTTTGTTTCAGCCAATCAGAGCAAAGCGTGTGTGCACGCACGTCCATGGCAACCATACCTTCTTGTAGGAGTCCATTATGATTGTTTATGTTCTAAATCCCATCCTGTCTGGTTGAAAAACAAGAGATTTATAGCCATTTAAAGTTTAAGCCAATCAGATTGCAGTACACGTGCATGCACGTGTTTACATGACAATTATTATAAATCATATTGCAGGATATCCTAAAGTATGCCTATGTTTTGACTTTCATAGCATTTCGTCAAAAAAAAGAAAAGATATTGAGATTTTTGTTTCACCCAATCAGAGCAAGGCGCACATGCATGCGCGAGTTTGCGCTAATTTGAAAGTGTCATATTATCTACACTATAAATATATCTTTATATAATGAGTTTCAAATTATTTCATCAAAAAATGTAAAAGTTACAGCTATATTAAGTATACTAGTCAATTCACTCATTTCACGTGCACGCACGTGCATGCGTATGCGAGGAAAATGACCTTCGTTCCGCACACTTGCACTACACACCTATTAACCCTAAAAAGGTCTTAGCTCAGTTGGGTGACTGTTTCTGAGAACACTCGCGGACAAAAAAGTACCAGAGAACAAATAAGAAAAAAAAATAATACACATATTCTATAAATAACATATAGTATGACCCTACGGGTAATGATTTAAACAATTTAGAATTTACACTACACCAGTAAGCTTCCATTAAGAAATATAAATTTTTTAATGACTCTACCCTATTTCTTTCTTTTCTTGATTTCCTCCTTTTAGATTGATTGATTGATTGTATATTGTTTAACGTCCCTCTCCAGAATTTTTCACTCATATGTAGACACCACCACTTGCCAGTGGAGGGCTACAAATTTTGTCCTGTGCTCGGCACTCAGGGCCTTTGAGCAGTGAGGGATCTTTTTCGTGCCAGCACCTAATGCGACACGGGGCCTCGGTTTATACGGTCTCATCCAAAGGAGTGGTCTCCATGTCCCACAGTGGGATTCGAACCCGTGACGTAAGGACTGACTCTTTACTTTGAGACTCTAGAGCAGACGCTCTAACCACTGGCCCACGCGGGCAACTCCTCCTTTGAGAAAGGTGCTCGGTCCTTATTACATATTTTAACTGCCCTTAACCATGTTTACCTTACGCTTATACATGCTTTAAATATGTGTGAATTTCTTTCCTATTCCCTTCCACTTTATTCTTGTTCGATGTAAATCTCTTAGCTTCAACTTATCAATAAACCAGTAAGTTGGATTAATATCTCCATTACATGAAATGATTTATATTGCATTTGTCATAATCTGTGCCTTATTGTATATATGCACTATTCAAATGAAAAACTTTGAAAGCATGAAGGGGGGGGGGGGGTGTTAACATATCTACAATATTAACCTCAACAATTATACCTACAGAGAAGCACCCACCCATCAATTGAAAAAAAATGTGTATCCCTAAGAAAAAATTTGCAATATTATTTGTTCATTATTTTTCAAGACTAAAAATCCATAAAATAAATAATTCTTGTCAGTTTCTAGATAATCTTAAAATACATGTAATTTAATCTATAAGCACTGCAGTGGTATCACACATCAAATGCAAATTAAAAATTTCATAACTCTAATTTGTTAAGATATCAAAGTAATTTCAGGTCAGGAAATTTTTGTTTTGCCGATCTAATATTGTTTTGAAGGATTAGTGTATTATTCTAATTAGCTTAATAAGACAGAAAAAATTGAACAATTCTGCATGATCAGGTTTTCCTATGTACTGTAAAATAACAAAGAATCTGGGTGGATTAGGCGAGTCATATGCCTACGCACGGGCAGGTAAAATATCGATTTAAAAAATTCTTGCAAATTCCACTTTTTGTTAAGTTTGGGAGTTATTTATAACCATATACATACAATAAAGATAAAACCTGAATCAAATTACTTACAAAGTGATTGTAATTAACCCAACAAAATGGTAACATGCTTTAGTAACCATAAAAATGACAGAAATTGAATGTTAAAACTGTGTTTTTTATATAGAGTGGGTCTTCGTACCATTTTTTTGTCAACAAAGATTGAAAGGGTATGGATGGATGTATCTCTCGCCATTTTCAAAAAAATGGTACGAAGACCCACTCTATATAAAAAAGTTAGTTTTCCTACTTAAATTTCGCAACATATTCTCAAAAACTCCAAGTCCAATTGTGCGTTTGCTATACACATAGAACTATTTGCTATTTAAAGGGCCATGTATGTGCGACTTCGTGGCTCAGAAGTCATAGCGGCGGTGTTGAAACACCCAGTTATTTGTCGCGAGTGTTCGAATCACGAGGTTTTTAAAGTTCAGGTTGAAATTTAAATAAATTTATTTTTTCACTAAAACAGAATGAAAAGATGATGAATTTGTTTACGGTCAATCAATATATTTCCTTTAATAAACAAGTTTTCAAGCTACATGTGCTTATAACATTTTGAATGCATTCAGTTCAAGACTACATTACACGATTGAAATGTAAACAGTCAGGGGTAGACCAGCGCGATATGGCTGTTCTGTATGCAAAAACAGTTAAAAGGAAATTAAGGTAAAGCGTATTATATCTCCCAAACCCTGAAAACATATTTGAAAGAACAACTAACATGCAATATGAAAAGCATCAAGTTTAAAAATAGATATTGTCATTTGGACAGCGCTGTACAAAGTTTAAATGTTTCAGTAAATCGTACAACTGTGAAATTTCCGAAATGCTTACAGAGCGACAAAATCAGTGTGGGCATATGACTCGCCTTATCCCCCCAGATTCTTTTCAAAGTGTGAAAAAAATTTCTTTGGCCTAAATTACAATTTTTTTTGTTTGCCCTTGGTCAACCGACCCATGAAAATTAGACCAACTCAAAATATCTTATTCTACTTTTCAATAACATTTTTTAACATTAATGAACATTTCCAAATGTACAAGTACATTTTGTTTCTTGAAGTATAAGTTCCAATAACAGAGAATATATATACATAATATATGTACATGAACATATGGATTTTTTTTATTTTAATAGTAATTTGATATGAAGTCAACTAGAAAAAAAATGATCCTACCAGCCTACCCATTCCTAAAAATCTGGGTTAATAAACAAACATGTTTTTAATTTTGGCCTTGGTTCGTGGGAATTTGATTTCATGGATCAAGCATTAACAAGTTCTTATTTAAGAAACATTTAAAATCTTGTGGTTGACATGAATTCATAAGTCTTGTCATACCTCTAAAACAATGAAAATTTAACCACCACAAATTTTTTTGTGATTTCACAGTATACAGCTTCTTATAGCTACACAGATATTTAAAACCTACTCAAAGTAGATATTTTTACATACTTTTTGTTTTACATAGATTTTTTGGCCAAAATCAGGAACAGCACAATATGGTGAGCAGCAAAATGTAGTCATACTAATGATAAGTGCAAAAAAATTAAGCCAGAAAATGATTATTTTGTACATTTACAATTTGATTACATAGAAATATATGCAAAATTGTTAATCTATAAAGTAAAAAAAAAAAAGCCAAAATTTTGACTCATTGATCATCAGTATGACTGTATCCAGAAATTTGCTGCTCACTATATGTTGCCATTCCTACATTTGACCACAAAGTATAAGTAAAGCAAAAAGGAAGTTAAAATAGCTACTTTGTCTAGGTATAAATACCAAGTTACCATGTAGCTACTTAAAGTTTCGTATGTAGAAAGTCTTAGGGCTGGACCTGATGAATTGATGAAAATGTCATAAAATTTTTAGCTTAAATGGATGACTCTCTTATGGCCTTAAAGGTACTTGGACACAGATTTGAAGTTAATTTTTCTCTATAACATTACGACTTATATATTTTAATATCATTTCACACAAAAATTAATTAAAAATCTTATTTCATTGATGAGTTATTAAAATTTTTATTTTTTTTTTGGTGGGTTTAATTGACACGTCCTTGAACTTTCACAAATTTTAATTTTATTCTTAATCCTTTGGGAAAATGACAATCTTGTTGTGTATTAATGAGAAATATTAATACAGTGTACTATAATCCAGAAAATTCAGAGTAGACATGTTCTACAGAAAAACAAACACACAATATATTGTCAGTCTGTGCAGTTCTGGTGAGCAGACTTTGGCGTTTAAACGCACCCGGTGAGTCGTAAACATTAAAAAATAACAGGCTCTTGCCTTGTTTACAAAAACTGTATACATATCTGAGTGTGCTCGATTATCTAAACTCTGTACACCACGGAATGACAATACTTGTGAAAGAGTTTTGCTTTCTAACATATCTACTCTGAATGAAATTATTTTTCAGGATTTAAGTTTTAATATTTCTCAATAATACAAAACAAGATTGCCACTTTTCCTAGGGAATAAGAATAAAGTTAAAATTTCTGAAAGTGAAAGGATGTTTAAATCAAACCCGCCAAAAAATTAAAAGTTTTATCATTTTAATTAATTAATATTTTTAATTAATTTTTGTGTGAAATGCTATTAAAATATATAATTCGTGATATTATACAGAAAAAAAAAATAACAAATCTGTGTCCAAGTACCTTTAAACTGTACTCTATCGGTGATTTATTCATAACACTGCCTTATGCAGTGATTTATAATTAAGAAAACAACAACAAAATGAATGTTGCCTGTCAAAAAACGAAAAATCCTGCCAAAACCACCAGTGGAAAATAAACTGCCAGCCAAGAAAAGAAAAGTCAGCATCAACGTCGAGAGTGAGCTTTCCAAACCAGAGACCCAAAAATGGGTCAGCAACTTGACAATGGACCACAAAGAGAAGATTGAAACTGGCCAGCCACTTTGTTCGGACATAATAAATGCCGTTCAACAAATTTTAAAACAGCAGTTTGGCGACATTAATGGTTTCCAACAGACAGAACGAACTCCGGTTTGGAATGACGAAGAAAGCACATGGAAATATGGAATCAGATTCCAAAGTGTTATGTCTCCTGCCGTCCAGATTCACCACAACGGGAAATTTCATTGGGTAGCCTCCATGAAATTGGATGGGCAAATATATGTCCTTGACAGTCTGTGCAACGGAAAAATCAGCCCATCCCTGCAAATACAGCTAGCTAGTATGTACGGCAGCGAGTATCACCAAATGACAGTCCGCATCCCGCAAATTCAACAACAAACTAACAGCGTTGATTGTGGTCTTTTTGCAATTGCAAATGCAGTTCAGTTCTGCTATAGTTACTATCAGGGCAATGATCTCTTGAAGTTTGATGCACCATTCCTTAGGCAGCACTTGGTACATTGCTTGGAGAGAGGGTCCTTCAGTCCTTTCCCGCGCATAGAAACTAAAGCAAAACTGAACAAAAAGAAGGTGACTTACGTGGATGTCCCATGTGACTGTAAATGCCGTCTTCCCAATCTCATGCAGGAGATGATCGGTTGTGATGCCCCTTACAAGAGCTGCTCGGTCTGGAGGCATCGCAGTTGTGCTGGAGTAGAAGATAGCGAGGACTGGTTCTGTACACCACACAGAAATTGAAATAAACGAGGAATAATTATAACAAACGGACAGTAAATATATCTCCTCCGCATGACGGCTGTGAAGATTTTTGTCTGTTCGTGCGTTTATAAAATTCAGAATAAATAAACAGATAGAAATTACAAAAAGAAAACAAATTCAAAACAATAATTAGAATAAAAATAAAGAAATAAAAATAATATAAAAAAAATAAAGAAAGAAAAAAAAAACAAAAACAAAAACAAAAAAAAAAAAACAACAAAAAAAAAAAAACAAAAAATAAAACTAAAAAAGAAAATGATATAAGTCAATAATAACTAAAGAAAAAGATATAAGTAAAATATAAATAAAGAAAAAGAGAAAAGTAAATAAAAGAATTAAAAACAATAATCATAAATAAATATGGACCCTGAGAAGAACCACGTCCACGTCGTAGGGTCTGGAAACATACTTGATTTACAATTATAACAGTAATTCATTGTATCTCAAGTATGGCTAAGAGTTCTTCATAATTATCACTTTCATTAAATTGAAAAAATTATACCCCGGTAATTCTAATGGACTAGCCAATTAATTTCATTTTCAAGTTGAAGAACATTTAGTATTTATAATTATATATTATCATTAAACTGCGATTTGAAAATATCTTTAGTATGTTAATATTTGGTCAGGTCTTTAGTATTTATGTCACACCGGTCAGGTCATTACGCCGGTCAGGTCAATTGATTTATAAAGTTGATATAAAACAATTTAGGACGTATATATGTGTATAAATAAAATAAGATATATATTTATGAAGAATCTTTTATATATTTTACCTAAAGTAAGATCGGTCAAGTCTTCTAATAATAAATCTTCGTTTCGGTCAGGTCTTTAGTATGTTAATATTTGGTCAGGTCTTTAGTAGTCATGTCACACCGGTCAGGTCATTACGCCGGTCAGGTCAATTTTATTAATATAATGATTAAAAGTTGATATAAGTAATATTAATTACATATTTGTGTATAGCTAAATTAAAAAAAAATGATTTTAGAAGCTAATCTTTTACATATTGCCCGAATATAAGATCGGTCAGGTCATGGTCAGGTCATTACATATTTGGTCAGGTCAATTCATTTTCAGAAAAATATGGATAATAAATTATTTGTTCGCCAAAATTGTTTCAAAAAGCATCTAATACATAGTATTCCATCATATAAACACGAATTTATCTTAATAGTTTCATATTTAACCTTAATATGTTTATTTATAACGAATTTTATGTTGGTCAGGTCAGTCAGGTCTTTAGTAGGTCAGGTCTTTAGTATGTCCCAGAAAACAACAACAAAATGAATGTTGAATTCAGATTTGATGTTTTAATTGTAACTATAAAATAAGACGCGGGCGTCGTTACGCCTTTGCTAGAACTATTTCTGCCATTATACCTCGCACACAGCCTGGGCATCATCCTTTGCATTCTTCGTTACATCAAAATGGCGCGGATTATTTACAGATTGTTTATACACTATTATTTTAAAATTAACATACATTCTGAAATACTTACGATGACAAACAACTCTAACAACACGCTCTGCCTTGTTATTCAAGAATATAGCTTGGTTATTTGTTCAAATGTTGCAGGTTTCAACTCTTGCATCTGTTGCTTTGTAACTGCTCAATAACTGCGCAATTTATCGATCTGCCAAAACAAGGGAAGTGGTAAATATAGTCTCCCTTACGGTCCCGGATTTTGGATCTTTTGTGATTTCTTTTTTACCGGCGCACAAAATTTATTCAAATTTTTCAGGCACATTTTCTAGATTTAAATAAATCCATTAATGCAAAAAACTTTAGAAGACATGTGTATTAATTACTGAATCAGCAGTATCAATTGCCAAAAAGAAGAAGACTAGATTTACCGCTTGCCTAGAAGAAAACATTTCGGGTCTCGACAAGTCGTACGGTATATACTTCGAAGTTTTATGAACTAAATGTAAACAGTTATTGATATGCTGGGTATGATATCAAGACGTATTGTACAAATGCTGTTCAGAAAATATAATACATGTATATCGAAAATGTTATCATCAGAAAATATCAATAACATTATGTACAAGGACAAAGAAATGAAATAAAAACAAGATCAACAAAGACAATTCAGCGAGATAACGATCGAACAGTATTCAGGATTAAAAAGTCCATATGACTTATTTGAATAGTAAAGATGAAAAGGGCTGATTAATACATCGTTAAAAATTCAAAGAATAAAATAAGCCTAAATAAACATTTGACAAAAATAAAGGGGGCGCATATAAACTTATGCTAACGCCTAGCTGTTACAGCAAAACAAAACCAAAAAAATAAAACAAAAACAAACTTAATATTGGCTTCTTTAGACTGCGATGTTCCTTCTAAATCAGTACACCCATTCTTAGCTGCAGATCGGTAGCTCTCCGGAAAAAAACGTATTGATAGATCGGTCTATCAATATATTTTTTTCGGAGACCGCAGCTAACCCATTCTTAGAATAATTAAGTTGATATTTTCAAACAGAGTTTGTAAAAATAATATTTTTTGTTTATCTTTAAGATTTTTGTTTTATTTTATACCTTTGTATTTTACCTGTTTGTTCATAAAATTTATTGAACAATCGGATAAAATAAATGAAAAAGATATGAACCCATAAGTAACATGATAACACACATCAAAATTACAGGTAACTTACGTTGCCACAATTACATTAACGAAAAATCTGGGAATTTCTCATAAGAATTAATTTAAAAAAAAGGTTTTTTGTCAACTACTTTCCTTCGAAAAATTCATAAACTTAATCAATTTAAAGTATTGACGATAACACAAACCAATCAATGTATAACACCAATTGTTCATTAAAAAACTATTTTTTCGTTCATCTTTTAAAATAAAACAGCATTTTGAATATCTTCATTATTAGAAACTGAATATATGAAAAGTTTATTTAAATCATATTCAAACACAGATTCTTCCTGTCAGAAGTTATCGCCTTAAATGACCGTAAATAAACTCAAAAAACGGCTCAAGCTAGAAAGCTGAAATTTTCAGGGATGATAGAGGACATGTTGCCATGTTGCAACATGGTCAGGATATTTTCCGAAAGTGCCTAGTATGGAAGCTCGGTAGGGGTCAAAATTTAGGATACGTTTTATGACTGATTTTTAGAGACATTTTGCATCATATTTTCTAAAATATAATTATTTTGATTTGTGCAGAACAACCAGATCTTTAATATGATATCAAGAAGAAAAAAAGCGGTGAATTATCACATAAGGGGTAAAAAGGGGCCAGAAGTCTTTATTCAATAACTCTTTAACAGTCAGTATTTTGTTATACATTACTGAAGCAAAAATGTTTATCTCAACAATCTACAACCAAAAAGTGATCAAAATCCTTTTAAAAAGGTTTAAGGTGATATGGAAACAAGAGGCCCATGGGCCACATCGCTCACCTGAGTACTAAGGGTAGGAAAAAGTAGAAAATGGTTTTTTATTGTAAAATTTAAATCCAAAAGTAGTCCCATGACCAATCATGGACTTGATATTTTTTAGAAAATGATTTTTAAAAGAATTTTTCTATATATATATATCTTTAAAAACTTTGGTCGGCCATTTTTGCCCCGCCCTACCACTGGGGGTCATGATTTGAACAAATTTGAATCTACACTACTTGAGCATGCTTCCATATAAATATGATGAATTATGGCTTTGTCATTCTTGAGAAGAAGATTTTTAAAGAATTTTCCTATATATTTCTATGTAAAACTTTGGTCGGCCATTTTGGCCCCGCCCTACCCCAAGGGGTCATGATTTGGACAAACTTGAATCTACACTACCTGAGCATGCTTCCATATAAATATGATGAATTATGGCTTTGTCATTCTTGAGAAGAAGATTTTTAAAGAATTTTCCTATATATTTCTATGTAAAACTTTGGTCGGCCATTTTGGCTCCGCCCTACCCCCGGGGGTCATGATTTGAACAAACTTGTATCTACACTACATGAGCATGCTCTCATATAAATATGATGAATTATGGCTTTGTCATTCTTGAGAAGAAGATTTTTAAAGAATTTTCCTATATATTTCTATGTAAAACTTTGGTCGGCCATTTTGGCCCCGCCCTACCCCGGGGGTCATGATTTGAACAAACTTGAATCTACACTACCTGAGCATGCTTCCATATAAATATGATGAATTATGGCTTTGTCATTCTTGAGAAGAAGATTTTTAAAGAATTTTCCTATATATTTCTATGTAAAACTTTGGTCGGCCATTTTGGCCCCGCCCTACCCCCGGGGGTCATGATTTGAACAAACTTGAATCCACACTACCTGAGGATGTTTCCCCATAAGTTTCATCTTTCCTGGCACAGTGGTTCTTGAGAAGAAGATTTTTAAAATATGCCACCAAATTTTCATTAATTCCCAATTATCTCCCCTTGAATGAGGGCGTGGCCCTTCATTCGAACAAAGTTGAATCCCCTTCACCCAAGGATACTTTGTGGCAAGTTTGGTTGAAATTGGCCCAGTGGTTCTTGAGAAGAAGTCGAAAATGTGAAAAGTTTACAGACAGACGGACAGACAGACGGACAGACAGACAGACGGACGCCGGACAAAATGTGATCAGAAAAGCTCACTTGAGCCTTCGGCTCAGGTGAGCTAAAAAGGGCTGATTCCTAAAATTAGGGTCCGTGAGGGACCAAAAGCCGATATTTTAAAGTCTTTAATGTTCAATGTTTTTTTTATACAGATTATGGAAAATCATTATTTTAGAATGAAAATCTCAATCAGAATCTTATCTCATCTTATCAAGAATTGGACGGAAGACCCACTCGTTGCTCGCAACGAGATCGTATCTAGTTATTATTATTATTCTTTTTTTCTGCACAAATTTTGTGCCGACGATTCCTCAGAGATCTTTGGATCGATTTGTTTCAAATTTACGGGTTGGTGCAGAATTATCTGAAGTTAATTCCGGCTGAAGGATTTTTTGAAAATCACTTCCGGTCTAGAGTTATCGCCCTTTTCTTAAAATTTAGACGACCTCCGTGTCTGTGATAGAACTCAATAACGGCTTAAGCTAGAGCTCTGAAATTTTCAGTGATAATAGAGGACATGTTGCCATGTTGCACCTGGGTCAGGATATTTTCCGGAAGTCTCTAGTATGGAAGCTCGGTAGGGGTCAAAATTTAGGACACGAATCATGACTAGTTTTTTAAGACATTTTGCATCATATCTTTTAAAGTATAATTATTATGTTAAAACATACTGAACAAAATTTGTGCAGAATGACAAGATCTTTAACATGATATCAAGAAAAGAGTGCTGACTCATCACATTAAGGGCCAAAAGGGCTTAAAGTCTTTTTTCGATAACTCTTTAACAGTCAATATTTTGTTATACATTACTGAAGCAAAAATGTTTATCTCAACAATCTACCACTGTATATTATAATTTTAATGTCGTATAATACATGATTAGGGGCCAAAAGGGGCCAGAATACTAAATCTTTGACGCTTTATATCGCGAAAGTGAGAAATATTTTGACAACTAATATTGAACAAAAGATGTTTGAAATCATGTTCTGAAAAATATGCAACCTTTCATTTTTCGCTAAACGTCCCCATTAGGGAGTTTAAGGGCTGGTCCTTTAATATTTCTTTTCCGAATAACTCGAAAACGAGAAAGAATCTATGAATAGTTGTTCAACAAAAAGTGTTCATAATCCTTAGAGCTTTAAAATGATATGAAGAAAAAAGGGCTGATCCCTAATTTAAGGGGTCGTGAGGGGCCAATAGTCGATTTTAGAAGTCTTTATTGTTCAATGTCTTTTTACAGATTATGGAAAATCATTATTTAGAATGAAAATCTCAATCCAAAATCTGATCTCATCTCATCAAGAATCGAACGGAAGACCCACTCGTTGCTCGCAACGAGATCGTATCTAGTTATTATCATTAGGGTCTTCCGTCTTCAGCGGAAGACCCTTCTATTATTCTTCGGTTTCTTTTTTACCTTTAGTATTATTATTATTTTTATTCTTTTTTCTTCTTACAAAATTTGTGAAGAGGATTTCTCGGAGATGGCTCGTTCGATTTGCTTCAAATTTTCACAGTCGATGCGTTGTCATCTGAAGTTAATTCCGGCAAATTATTTTTTGGAAATTCACTTCCGGTCGGGAGTTATCGCCCTTTGATCAAAATTTGGAGGACCTCCTTGTCTGTGATGGAACTCAAAAATGGCTCAAGCTAGAAAGCTGAAATTTTGAGGGATGGTAGAGGACATGTTGCCATCTTGCACCTGGGTCAGGATATTTTCCGGAAGTGCCTAGTATGGAAGCTCGGTAGGGGTCAAAATTTAGGACACGTTTTACGAGTGATTTTTTGAGACATTTTGTATCATATCTTTTAAAATATAAATATATTGTTAAAACATACTGAACAACATTTGTGCAAAATATCAAGATCTTTAATATGATATCAAGAAAAGTGTGCTGACTCATCAAATTAAGGGCTGAAAGGGGCCAACAGTTTTTATTCAATAACTCTTTTAAAGTCAATATTTTGTTATACATTACTGAAGCAAAGATGTTCATCTCAACCATCTACAACTTTATATAATGATTTTTATATCATATGGTACATAATTAGGGGCCACAAGGGGCCAGAATGCTAAATCTTTGATGCTTTATATCTCGAAATGGAGAAATATTTTGATAAGCAATATTGAACAAAAGTTGTTCAAAATAATGTTCAGAACAGTATGCAACCTTTCATTTTTTGCTAACCTGCCCCATTAAGGAGTTGAAGGGTTGGCCCCTAAATATTTCTTTTGCTAATAGCTCAAAAACGAAAAGGAATTTCTAAACAGTTGTTGAACACAAAATGTTCAAAATCTTAAGAGCTTTAAGAGGAGATCCTGAAAAAGGGGCTGAACACTCAAATTAGGGGCCAAAAGGGGCCAAAATTCTTCAATCGATAGCTCTTTATCAGTTAATATTTTGTAATACATTACTGAAGCAAAGATGTTCATCTCAACCATCTACATCTTAATATTATGATTTTTATGTCGTTTGGTTCATAATTAGGGGCCACAAGGGGCCAGAATGCTAAATCTTTGATGCTTTATATCTCGAAATGGAGAAATATTTTGATAAGCAATATTGAACAAAAGATGTTCAAAATAATGTTTTGAACAAGATGCTACCTTTCATTTTTTTGCTTAACGACCCCATTAAGGAGTTGAAGGGTTGGCCCCTAAATATTTCTTTTGCTAATAGCTCAAAAATGAAAAGGAATTTTTAAACAGTTATTGAACACAAAATATTCAAAATCTTAAGAGCTTTAAGATGAGATCCTGAAAAAGGGGCTGGGCACTCAAATTAGGGGCCAAGAGGGGCCAAAAGTCTTCAATCGATAACTCTTTATCAGTTAATATTTTGTAATACATTACTGAAGCAAAGATGTTCATCTCAACCATCTACATCTAAATATTATGATTTTTATGTCGTATGGTTCATAATTAGGGTCAACAAGGGGCCAGAATGCTAAATCTTTGATGCTTTATATCTCAAAATGGAGAAATATTTTGATAAGCAATATTGAACAAAAGATGTTCAAAATAATGTTCTGAACAATAAGCTACCTTTCATTTTTTGCTAAAAGGCCCCATTAAGGAGTTGAAGGGTTGGCCCCTAAATATTTCTTTTGCTTATATCTAAAAAACGAAAAGGAATTTCTAAACAGTTGTTGAACACAAAATGTTCAAAATCTTAAGAGCTTTAAATGAGATCCCGAAAAAGGGGCTAGGCACTCAAATTAGGGGCCAAGAGGGGGCAAAAGTCTTCGATCCATAACTCTTTATCAGTTTATATTTTGTAATACATTACTGAAGCAAAGATATACATCTCAACCATCTACATCTAAATATTATGATTTTTATGTCGTATGGTTCATAATTAGGGTCAACAAGGGGCCAGAATGCTAAATCTTTGATGCTTTATATCTCAAAATGGAGAAATATTTTGATAAGCAATATTGAACAAAAGATGTTCAAAATAATGTTCTGAACAATATGCAACCTTTCATTTTTTGCTAAACGGCCCCATTAAGGAGTTGAAGGGTTGGCCCCTAAATATTTCTTTTGCTTATAGCTCAAAAACGAAAAGGAATTTCTAAACAGTTGTTGAACACAAAATGTTCAAAATCTTAAGAGCTTTAAATGAGATCCCGAAAAAGGGGCTAGGCACTCAAATTAGGGGCCAAGAGGGGCCAAAAGTCTTCAATCCATAATTCTTTATCAGTTCATATTTTGTAATACATTACTGAAGCAAAGATGTTCATCTCAACCATCTACATCTAAATATTATGATTTTTATGTCGTATGGTTCATAATTAGGGGCCACAAGGGGCCAGAATGCTAAATCTTTGATGCTTAATATCTCAAAATGGAGAAATATTTTGATAAGCAATATTGAACAAAAGATGTTCAAAATGATGTTTTGAACAAAATGCTACCTTTCATTTTTTGCTTAACGGCCCCATTAAGGAGTTGAAGGGTTGGTCCCTAAATATTTCTTTTGCTAATAGCTCAAAAACGAAAAGGAATTTCTAAACAGTTGTTGAACACAAAATGTTCAAAATCTTAAGAGTTTTAAGATGATGTGAATAAAGAGTGCTGATTCCTAAAATAAGTGGCCGTTAGGGGCAAAAGGCCGATTTTTAAAAGTCTTTAATGTTCAATGTCTTTTTACAGATTGTGGTAAATCATTATTTTAGAATGAAAATCGCAATCAAAATCTTATCTCATCTCATCAAGAATTGGACGGAAGACCCACTCGTTGCTCGCAACGAGATCTCATCTAGTTATTATTCTTTTTTTCTGCACAAATTTTGTGCCGACGATTCCTCAGAGACCTTTGGATCGATTTGTTTCAAATTTACAGGGTTGGTGCAGAATTATCTGAAGTTAATTCCGGCTGAAGGATTTTTTGAAAATCACTTCCCGTCTAGAGTTATCGCCCTTTTCTTAAAATTTAGACGACCTCCGTGTCTGTGATAGAACTCAATAACGGCTTAAGCTAGAGCTCTGAAATTTTCAGTGATAATAGAGGACATGTTGCCATGTTGCACCTGGGTCAGGATATTTTCCGGAAGTCTCTAGTATGGAAGCTCGGTAGGGGTCAAAATTTAGGACACGAATCATGACTAGTTTTTTAAGACATTTTGCATCATATCTTTTAAAGTATAATTATTTTGTTAAAACATACTGAACAAAATTTGTGCAGAATGACAAGATCTTTAACATGATATCAAGAAAAGAGTGCTGACTCATCACATTAAGGGCCAAAGGGGGCTTAAAGTCTTTTTTCGATAACTCTTTAACAGTCAATATTTTGTTATACATTACTGAAGCAAAAATGTTCATCTCAACATTTTACAACTATATATTATAATTTTAATGTCGTATAATACATGATTAGGGGCCAAAAGGGGCCAGAATACTAAATCTTTGACGCTTTATATCGCGAAAGTGAGAAATATTTTGACAACTAATATTGAACAAAAGATGTTTGAAATCATGTTCTGAAAAATATGCAACCTTTCATTTTTCGTTAAAAGTCCCCATTAGGGAGTTGGAGAGTTGGCCCCTAAATATTTCTTTAGCAAATAACTCGAAAACGAAAAAGAATCTCTGAATAGTTATTGAACAAGAAGTGTTCAAAATCCTAAGAGCTTCAAGATGAAATCAAGAAAAAGGGACTGGGCACTCAAATTAGGGGCCAAAAGGGCTTAAAGTCTTTTTTCGATAACTCTTTAACAGTCAATATTTTGTTATACATTACTGAAGCAAAAATGTTTATTTCAACAATCTTCTACTGTATATTATGATTTTAATGTTGAATAATACATGATTAGGGGCCAAAAGGGGCCAGAATGCTAAATCTTTGATGCTTTATATCTCGAAAGTGAGAAATATTTTGACAACTAATATTGAACAAAAGATGTTTGAAATCATGTTCTGAAAAATATGCGTCCTTTCATTTTTCGTTAAACGTCCCCATTAGGGAGTTGAAGGGTTGGCCCCTAAATATTTCTTTAGCAAATAACTCGAAAACGAAAAAGAATCTCTGAATAGTTGTTGAACAAGAAGTGTTCAAAATCCTAAGAGCTTCAAGACGAAATCAAGAAAAAGCAAGGGGCTGGGCACTCAAATTAGGGGCGAGAAGGGGCTTAAATTCTTTTTTCGATAACTCTTTAACAGTCAACATTTTGTTATACATTACTGAAGCAACAATGTTTATCTCAACAATCTACAACTGTATATTATGATTTTAATGTCGTATATTACATAAGTAGGGGCTAGAAGGGGCCAGAATGCTAAATCTTTGATGCTTTATATCTCGAAAGTGAGAAATATTTTGACAACTAATATTGAACAAAAGATGTTCAAAATCATGTTCTGAATAATATGCAACCTTTCATTTTTCGCTAAGCGTTCCCATTAGGGAGTTGAAGGGTTGGCCCCTAAATATTTCTTTTGCAAATAACTCGAAAACGAAAAAGAATCTCTGAATAGTTGTTGAACAAAAAGTGTTTATAATCCTGAGAGCTTTAAAATGATATGAAGAGAAAAAGGGCTGATCCCTAATTTCAGGGGCCGTGAGGGGCCAAAAGTCGATTTTAGAAGTCTTTTTTGTTCAATGTCTTTTTACAGATTATGAAAAATCATTATTTAAGAATGAAAATCTCAAGCAAAATCTGATCTCATCTCATCAAGAATCGAACGGAAGACCCACTCGTTGCTCGCAACGAGATCGTATCTAGTATTATTAAGGTCTTCCGTCTTCACGGAAGACCTTATAGTGATTCTATTGTTTCTTGTTATTATCATTAAGGTCTTCCGTCTCCACGGAAGACCTTATAGTGATTCTACTGTTTCTTATTATTAAGGTCTGCCGTCTTCACGGAAGACCTTATAGTGATTCTATTGTTTCTTATTATTATTAAGGTCTTCCGTCTTCACGGAAGACCTTATAGTGATTCTACTGTTTCTTATTAAGGTCTTCCGTCTTCACGGAAGACCTTATAGTGGATCTTATTTTTCTTATTATTATTATTAAGGTCTTCCGTCTTCACGGAAGACCTTATAGTGATTCTATTGTTTCTTATTAAGGTCTTCCGACTTCCTTCGGCAGACCTTATTGTTTTCCGTCGGTTTCCTATTATTATTATTATTATTATTCTTTTTTCATAGTTATGGCGATATCTCAGCTGTGTCTGTACGGATTTCAAAGATTTTTACAGGAAAGATGCATCAGGTTAATATCTCCAGACGTGTTTTTCATTTTTTCAAAATTTGCTTCCATTCGCGATTTTGGGGGAAAATTGTATTTTTTAAATGGATTTTTGTACACTACTTTTCTCGAAAACGGCTAAAGATATGACATTGAAACTGATGGACATGCAAGAGCATCACATGTAGATGTGCCGAACGTCCTTCATTTTCTTTCGTTCCTACTTCCGGTCGCAAACGGAAGTGAATTCAAAAAGTCTAATTTTTCATTTTTTTTGTTTTTCAATATTTTTCTTATGGATTTACAGGGTTTAAAGAGCGTCTTCAAAGATATCTATATATGTTTTCATTTTTTTCCTGCGTGCGTTTATTGCAAAGATATGACCGAACCAAACTTTGTCTTACTGTCGGGAGTTCGAATCCCGCTCGGGGCGTTCCCCAAATTTTTTCTTTGTTTTTGTCTTTTTTCAGTTACAAATTACTTTTCACTCTTTTATAACATGTGTGGAAGATTTTGCCGATTTTTAAAAGCTATATTTAGAGATATTTCTTGAAATACCTGGACCAATCACGATCTGTGTTGAGAAACTACTGTAAATGAACGTAAACGAAAAAAATACATTAAGAAATCTATTCCATGTTCTGACACAGCATAAATTGCAAAAGAGAAGTCGGTCAGAAGACCTGCTTGTTGCCCCAGCAACCAGAACGCATCTAGTTATTATTATTATTCTTTTTTGACATATTTTGTGCAGGCGATTTCTCGAAAACTTTTCAGCGGTTTTCAATGAAACTTTCACAAAATATGTGTCTTTATATGAAATTGTTACATCCGAAGAAAAATTTGGAAAATTCGCTTCTGGTGCCAAGTTATGGACAATTTCCTGATTTTAAAATGCGATTTGTCACGCACTTTTATCGAAAATGATTGAAGATATAAACTGGAGACTTATAGGAGATGATAGATCATGACTTTGTGGTTTGCAGAATTGCCTTTTCGTGCATCGTCAGCACTTCCGGTTTCTGCCGGAAGCATATTTAAAAAATGCAATTTTTTGATTTTTTTGTTTTTCAATATTTTTCTTTGATATTTTTTAATCTTAATAGAGACTCATTTGCAAATGCGTAATATGTAATTTCTTTTTGAATCGAAAAAGGCAATTTCGAGATATTTGCATTTCAAAATTTGAAGCGGTGTTTTCAATGGCCGAATGGTTAGTGCGTTGGATTGTCACGCGGGCGACCCGGGTTCGCTCCCCCGAATGTCCGACTTTTTTTAATGATTTTTTTCTGCTAGATTTTTCGTTTTTTATTTCAGAATCGGACGGAAGACCTCTCGTTGCTCGCAACGAGTTTCTTTTCTAGTTATTATTATTATTCTTTTTTTTTTTTGACAAAATTTTGTGCAGACGATTTCTCGAAAACTTTTCAGCGGTTTTTCATGAAACTGTCACAAAATATGTGTCATTATATGAAATTGTTACATCCGAAGAGAAATTTGGAAAAATCGCCTCTGGTGCCAAGTTATTGACAATTTCCTGATTTTAAAATGCGATTTTGTCGCCCCTTTTTATCGAAAATGGCTAAGGATATGAACTGGAGACTTATTGGAGATGATAGATCATGACTTTGTGGTTTGCAGAATTGCCTTTTCGTGCGTCGTCAGTACTTCCGGTCGTTACGAATTGCAAACTTAAAAAAATCGTATTTTCTAACTTTTTTGTTTTTCTGTATTTTTCATTTATATTTGGTATGGTAGTAGAAGCCCTCCGTATAATGCTTACTATTTAATTTGTTTTAATGTTAATACATCTAAAGTCTAGATATTAGCATTCAAAAATCTGAAGCGGGTCCAAAATGGCGGCTGTCTCTGTCAACGCCGACATTTCGCAATAGTGGTTTACGGAGGCAGCCGAGCGTTTGCTTGAACGAAAGTAACATAAGAATAAATGAAATGTAAAGGAATACTTGGATTGTCACGTCGTAGTTTCGTTGCAGTTCTGTGTCAAACTAACGTCTTCTATAATTGGTTTTGGCTGGTTTTCAAAGTAGAAAAACAAAAGACGATTGCGCACAATGTGCAAATGAAATTCGATACCTGATATCTTTTGTGCATCACGGAAAAACTTATAAGTAATACTTTCTCAAAAAAGAATATCAATTAATATTGTCAGTATAAATCTTCACCACTGTTTTTCCTATGCACACTTGTGTCATATTAAACTATAAATAAGACAAAAATAAGAAAACGATTTTTTTAAAGATCGCTTCATGGAGTTTATTTTAGCATTCTTGTTTCAAAGACCTGATTCAAGTTATTGAGCATAAATGATTTCTGATTCCTTGACCAACAAAGGGCGAGCCATGTTTTTCGGCGAAACGTTTCAACATTTTTCAATTAACTAATCGGGATAGTTCAGTTTGGGGATAAACAGGAAATTGAAAAAAAATCATAACCGTTTCACCGCTTTAGTGTTACATGCATATATACAATATGGAATTTGACAAAAGTGTTAAATATACTTTCTAAATCTGGAATCTTAGGCTATAAGAACGTTCTTTTTTTATTTCATTGAAGCTATCGCACCTATTTAATAGAACATTCCAAAGAAAAAGCGCGAAGATTAACTCGTGGCGTTTGGCGCTAAATTTTGAATAGTGACCCGCCTTTCATAATTTTAAGAGAGAAGCATATTCGTTAATATATACAAGTAAATTTAGAGTAGAGGTCCCGATAGCGTAATATTTAGTGCGTTGGAATTTCATGCTAGCGACTTGGGTTAAATCCTCCTTGTGTGCAATTTTTTTTTTACTTTTTCAGCTCGATTTTACGTCTTCTTTCCGGAATCCGACGGAAGACCTCTCGTTGCTCGCAACGAGTTTCATATTTATAGTTATCATTATTATTATTATTATTATTATTCCACTTTTCATGGTACAGGTCATATCTCAGCTGTGCGTGGTTCAATTTGAACGATTTTTTCAGGGATGGTGCATCATCTTAATATCTACAGGGGTGTCCCTCACTTTTTCGAAATTTACTTCCGTTCGCGTTTTTTGGGGAAATTTGTATTTCTTAAATGGAATTTTGTCGCAAAAAATTCTCGAGAACAGTAACAAATATAAAACTGAAACTTACAGACGTGATAGAACATCGAACATAGATGTGTTGATCGACCTTCATTTTTCGTCGTTCTGACTTCCGGTCGCAAACGGAAGTGAATTCTAAAAGTCTAATTTTTCAACATTTTTGTTTTTCAATATTTTTCTTTGGATCTCACAGGGTTGATAGAGTATCTTTCAAGAACTCTAAATATGTTTTCAATATTTTCATGCGTGCATTTGTTGGAAAGATATGACCGATCCAAACTTTGTCTCACTGTCTGGGGTTCGAATCCCGCTGGGGGCGTTGCAAAAATTTTTTCTTTGTTTCTGTCTTTTTTCAGTTGCATATGACTTATTTTTCTTTTTTATCATGTATGGAAGATTTTGTCGATTTTTTAAAGCTATATTTTGAGATATTTTGTGAAATAACTGTAATAATCACGATCTATGTTGAGAGACTGCTGTCAATTAAAGTAAACGATAAAAATACAATCTGTAATCTATTCATGGCCTGACGGAGCAGAGATTTCTAACGAAAAGTCGGGCGGAAGACCTGCTTGTTGCCCTAGCAACAAGAACGCATCTAGTTATTATTATTATTATTCTTATTTTTTAGACAAATTTTGTGCACGCGATATCTCGAGAACTATTCATCGGTTTTTCATCAAACTTTCAGGGATGATGCGCTCTCGTATGCCATTGTTACATTTGGAAGAATTTTGGAACAATTCGCTTTCGTTGCCAAGTTATGGCCATATTCCTGATTTTAAAATGAAATTTTGTCAGTTCGAGATCTAAAGAACTACTAAACATATGAACTGGAGACTTGTTGGAGAACATAGGGCATGACTTCTAGATATGCGGAATGTCCTTTTCGTGTGTCGTCAGTACTTCCGGTCGCTACCGGAAGCGAATTAAAAAAGTCAAAATTTTCAACTTTTTTGTTTTTCATTATTTTTCTTTGATTTTAATAGGGGTAATAGAGACTCTTTACAGAATGCAAAATGTGTAATTTGTTTTAGAAATGAAAAAGCCAATTTCGAGATATTCGCATTTAAAAGTTTGAAGCGGCGTTCCCGATGGCGTAATGGTTAACGCGTTGGATTTTCACCCGGGCGACCCGGGTTCGATCCCCCGTGTGACTGATATTTTTTTATGACTTTTTCAGCTAGATTTCTCGTTTTTTATTTCAGAATCAGACGGAAGACCTCTCGTTGCTCGCAACGAGATCGTTTCTAGTTATTATTCTTTTTTTTTAGACAAAATTTTGTGCAGGCCATTTCTCGTAAACTATTCAGTGGATTTCAATGGAAATTTCAGGAATTATAGGTCATTATATGAATTTTATATAAAATTCCGTTTTTTGGAAAATTCGCTACCAGTGCCAAGTTATAGGCATTTTCCTGATTTTAAAATGCAATTTTGTCTTCAAATGTTCTCGAAAACGGCTCAAGATATTAACTGGAGACTTGTTAGAGATGATAGACCATGAGTTATAGATGTGCAATTTTGACTTCGTTTGCGTCGTCAGTACTTCCGGTCGCTACAGGAAGTGAATTCAAAATGTGCACTTTTTCAACTTTTTTTGTGTTTCAATATTTTTCTTTGATATAATTAATGGTAATTAAGACCCTACTGGAAAGGCCAAATATATAATTTATTTAAAAATTGATCAATCCACACACTAGATATTCGCATTTAAAAATCTGAAGCGTGTCCAAGATGGCGGCGGACTCCGTAAACTCCGCCATTAAGCAAGTCGGGTTCTAGAAGGTCAGCTGAGCGTTTAGATGAACAGAACTTCTACCAAAAAGATTTATGAAATGTAAAGGATTCTTTAGATTGCTACATCACAATTACGTTGCATTGAGTATAGTTTTAATATGAGGTTTCCTCAAACTTCTATTGAAATTGCTTTTGTCTGCATCTCATAGTAGAATACAACATGACTACAAGTGGAAATACGATGACTACAGTCTTTTGTTTTGCACCAGGGAAAACTTATCCTAAACCATGGTTATAAGTAATAGCTTTTCAAGAAACTTGCCTGACTTAATATTCACTATGTTTCTGAAGTATTACTTAACTTCTGTTTATTTTACCTCGCAGGCTTATGACATATTAAATGAATAGAAAAGACAAAAGTAAGAAAAACATTTTTTATAAAAGATTGTTTATTAAAGGTTATATAAATATTCTTGTAATAAATGCAAGTTATTGAACATAAAGAGTTTCAGATTTCTTGACCGTCGGAGGGCGAGTGTTTTTTTTTTTTCAGTGAAACATTCCAGTCTTTTCATGAACGTGTAATTCATCTCCACTTTGGGGGTAAACAGGATACAAAATTCGTGGAAAATTTTACCGAATTCACAGCTTTAGTGTTACTTGGCCGTATACGATATTATATTTGTATAATGTGATAAATTTACTTTCTAACGCTCGAAATTCCGGTAATAAGAACATACATTTCTAATTTTCATTGAAGCTATCAGATCCATTAAATAGATCAAACATTTCAAAGGAATAGCGTTAAGAACTACTTGTGACCTTTGGCACGAAATAATGTATCCTGACCCGACTTAAGTAGTAGACAAATGGCGACAATAGTGCAGAAATATAACATTGGCATGCCTGTATATGGAGTTGCATGGAATAAAAAGTTGAATACATATCGAATAAAGGAAAGAAAACAGTATTATCTGTTCATCACTAATAGATTATCTATCCTAAAAATTACTGTTAAAGGCAGAGATTTTAAGCACCGCCTTCAAAAAGACCTAGTCTGGGTAGCCCTGTCAATCAAGTGCGTGAAGGTCCATCATTGGATGCTGGCACTTGATTGACACTTACTTACTGGTCCCTGTGTATACCCTGTACACCTTGTTTGGGACTCGCGGTGACCTTCTAATTAACTTTTGATCCTTTGATGTTTACTGAACATGGTATACAGAAACTCTATTACTATGAAAATTTTATATTGATAATACTAGTATATGAATTAAAGACATGTGCCTTTAGTATTTGAGAGTATTATATTATAATATGCATTTAAAAAGATTAACCAATAGCACGTGAAACTTTTTTTTCAAATGAAATTTCGATATTAATTTTAATATGCTAAATGGTAAACCTAAAGTGGAGATGTTATTGACAAAGTTCAGAGCAGCACTGTGTGAAGTAATTAAATTTGAAAATAATGTTTCCAATCATGGGTCACTTATATTTTCACTTTTTATTCAGTTAAAAACTTACAAGCAATCTTTTTTAGCATGTTTCATGGTGACAAAATCTTATGGATAAACCTAAATATTTTATCTCAGTGAAATGCAGTTAACACAACTCTCTTTTCATTTTATTAATAAATGGGATCCTGGGGAGGAATGAATTTTAAAAGTCTAATCTGGTTGTTACAGGAGTTTTTTTTTCTAAATTAACACTTATACATTAACATAGATCTAAAACAATCTTTATTTTAATATTTCAATTTATAGAATGATAAAATAATAATTTTTAAATAGGTAGGAGCATTTTCAAAGAGTAAAAAATAAATCAATTATTGAAAATACTTTTTACTACTCATTTTAAAATTGTCTCAAAATCCCCAACTCAGGTAAAGTTTGACACCTGGGGTATTTCACGGTGTATTAAATCACTTCCTGTGTATAGGGATTAGGAGACAGATGGCCACAGATAGACTGCTAGCCCCTAAGGCATTCACACCTGCACAGAATAAGCCCCTCCCTCACCTGGAATTTACCACCCGGTAAAAAATCTCTGCCTTTAAAACTCAAGTAACAATTTCCTATGTGTTCATCTTGAGCAAGTTTGGCGCGAAGATTAACTCGTGGCGTTTGACGCAAAATTATGAATAGTGACCGCCTTTCATTATTCTAAGACAGATGTACTGTTTCAGAAGTATGTAAAAGTAGATTTAGAGATGTGGTCCCAATAGCGTAACAGTAAGCGCTTTGTATTTTCATGCTGGCGACCCGGGTTCAATCCCCTTTGTTTCCATAAAAAGTTTTATCACTTTTTTCAGCTCGATTTTGCGGGTTTTCTTTTTTCAGAATCGGACGGAAGACCTCTCGTTGCTCGCAACGAGTTTCTTTTCTAGTTATTAGGGTCTTCCGTCTTCAGCGGAAGACCCTTCTATTATTCTTCGGTTTCTTTTTCACTTTTATTATTATTATTAGGGTCTTCCGTCTTCAGCGGAAGACCTTTCTATTATTCTTCGGTTTCTTTTTCACTTTTATTATTATTATTAGGGTCTTCTGTCTTCAGCGGAAGACCCTTCTATTATTCTTATGTTTCTTTTTCACTTTTCTTATTAT
>NW_026925159.1:0-25743 GCF_032062105.1 Saccostrea cuccullata
CACCACGTAATAAAGCACTGACATAAAGGTAAGATGTGTTCACCTCACATCATGATGCCCTCGCCGTAAAATAAAGATAAATCCATATCACGTAATAATACTTTGATATAATAGAAATATACACTCTCAAAAAGGAATGGGCTTTTGACTTCATGTGATGATAAGATTAATTATAAAACACAATTTACTTGACGTAATGCAATTTTGACCTCACATATTAAAGAAATGAAATGATGTAAAGGAACATTCATTTCACGTAATAAAGTTTTAACACAATGTAAACACATTATCACTTCACATAATGAATTTTTTACTTCAAGTTATGAAGTGCTGACATAATGAAAGGATGTATTTACTTCATGTAATGCAGCATTGACATGATGTTAAGATATATTTTCATCATCCCATAAAAAATGGACATAACGTAAAGATATGTTCACATCACGTAATGATAAATTGACGTAATAAATGCATAGTTGTATGCTATAAGGCAGTGACGGCGTTCCATATACAAGTTGATTACCCGTGCGTGTAAATTGCCCTCATTATATGCAATATGATTTGACAAGCACTGAGGCAGTATGCCCGTTTTTAATTATTTTCATCAATTAATTTGCCAATAAAGAGAGAACTATCATTTTATCTAACCGTGTATCAACACGGGCGATAACTCAAACTCAGTGCATTTACTAGAAAGTTCCAAATGTAAACGCGGCGTGTAAATTTTAGGTGAGAAAAAAACCAAACGTTGAGAAAAAGTTATATTTTTTCTTCATTTGGATTATACTTTAGGGTAAAAGGCAAATGTTTGTTATAATTGATTTAGAAATTATTTTCAGTGCAAATCCTTTTGTATTTTTATCAAAATTGTTTGGAAGCGATTTTTTGCAATTTCTTGCCACGTTGCGAGTATATTGATGGTATTCTAACTGGGCATATTATTTGAAAAATAACCTGATATGAAAATCTTTAGTGATTTTTATTTTTAGCACCAGTGACAATTCTCAAAAATTTGAAGCGTAAAAATTAATCAACAGCTTTTTGACCCAAATTCGCAAAAATTAATCGACGTAAAAATTTCCAGATTTACGGTATGCTGAAAAACATTTCAATCTTTTCACATCAATCTTAATCATCTTACTTCCCTTTTGCTGCTTTCATTTTCTCACAATCTTTCACCTGATGAGTAGTGCTCCCCTGAAATAAGAAAATAAACCTTGAGAATTGTACAAAATACTGTAACAGATCTACAACCTTAATTTACAAAATAACCTTCAGATCCACCGATTTGCTGAGAAAGGAAAATATTGAAGGATACATATATGGTGCCTGATATGGATACAAATTGTTCAAAGGACTTACAGGTGTGTCATCTCTTCCATACCCACTTTCAACCTTTTTCTTCTCAACTCTCTTTGACTCATTCTTAGACTCTGATTTTTCTTTCAAGCACTTTGCAACAGCTTTTGATATAGCATCTGCTGCCTTGCCCCCCTCACATGCCCCGGAAGATCAAAAAAAAAAAATGTGACAAAAAAAAAACACACACACAAACACGAACTTGAAATATCTAATTTAGTGTGATAAATAATAATTGCCTGTCTTGACAACTCCAGCCATATATTTCTGCCTCCTCATGAGAAACCTTCATTTGCTGTCTTTGCAAGATAAACAGGTGTACATTGCATACCAATTAAAGATATACTAGGATCCTCTTGCAAACAAAGACTCCTAATATTTCAGTAATCATATGACGGCATTTTCAACTGGCACTTCTCCAGTGATTTAATTTATATTTCCACCAGAGATCCAAAAGTCATCCGTCTCTTTCAAATTCTCTTTAACTTGCTCTTGTAGAAATACCAGAATGCATGTGACTACAATTAAGTATAATATTAACTGTCACAAACATTTTTTTTTAAAAAAAAAGGTAATCTAGCCCCATTCCACATTCAATACTAATTTGTTAATTAAATATCAATTCCTTACATAGCTTACCTCCTGTAACTCGGGTCCTTTGAGTTGACCAACTTCATTGGCAAATATTATCAAAGCGTGTAGAACTCATCTAGCCTCCCCTACATCATTATTCTCTCTTCCAGCCATCTGCATTATTTCAGCTAATTCTTCACCAGTTAATTCTCTTACATACTTCTGAATAAATACCACATTCCAAATTATTCAATTTTCAACCATTAACATATATGTAAACAAGATACTTATTATGAGATGCATAGAAAACAAAATAAATATTACCATAATCCCACACTGTATTTCTAAAGAGTTTCAAAAATTAATCCAATATTCAATAATTTTATTTGGTCCATTCTATATTTTAGAATTATTTTATACATAATTATATAGAATATAAACATTTATCATATATACATACAGACATACATGTATATCAAATAACTATCCATACCTCAATGTCAGATACCTCTAAATTATCTGTAAAAAATGTTCTTGCTAATTCTAGCAAAGTCTTTCAAAGCTTCCGGCTGTCCAGCCCTTATTTTCTTTATAATGGGAACCAACCTCATGCCTTTTAAAGAGTGTCGCTTTTTAATAACTGTCGGCAACACCATGATTCTAAAGCAAGAGAGATAACTCAAATTATATAAACATTTCTCTACCATTCGCGCTCTCCGTTGAGTAATTATTTTATTCATTAGAAATCCTTATTATCAAATACTCAATAGAATATTACCAAACACGACAAACAATATTTTGCTAAACAACAAATAGATAACTGACCCTAAAATATGCACATGAATGAAAATCTCGTGCTTTTTCGCGACTACTCGAACATGTGACTATACCGTACACGCACAGGTGAATTCTTGTTTATAACCAAAATACCCACCCATTCTCTTCTAAATTAGCTTAAATATACTCTTATAGAATATTTTATTCATTCATGAAAACATACAAATTTCCAGTCAAATCCCATAATTCATTAACATATTCACTCAAACTCCTCGGTTGTTCATGTAGCCACCTAGTCTTTTCCAACCACCAAGGTCTTAAATAACCTGACCACCAATGCCACATTCATCGCCACCATTGCAAAATATCTATCGCCACCAAAGCTTAATAAAAAATTTACCTTTTCCTTTGGTGTAAAACTTCAGCAATGCTGCATGTACCAGAGCGTGCGTCTTCCACAGGTGTTAAACTAATACCGATTAACACGTCACTTAACTTCCGTTTTGATATTAACCAATGAGGATCGTTTTATAGCCATTTATAAATGATCAACGCGTAAAAACACAGTCAATAATCCGAATGTCATTGAGCGTCATGGATCACTGCACTAGCTACGTAAATACTATATGTGCAGAGAAGAAAATGTCTAAAAAGAGATTATAATGTTCAAGATGCTGCCAGGAATTTCCTACAAATACAAAGGATAAAAGTTTTCAAATGGTTGTAGCTTTATAAGAATGGAAGGATTATAATTTTGAATGATGAACTCCATCGATACTTCAATACCTCCTTATCGCATTGACGTTGTGCCCATATGGTTTTGCATAGTTTCCATACCTCATCGATCAACTGCATAGACTTTTTTAAAGATCTCAATAACATCCGAATCAATACAATCCGAATCAGTACAAAAGACACTATAGTAGTATGTATTGATATAGATATTCAATTTTAAAGTAGAAAAAGATTTTAGTAAATTGACCTGATTTTTACATACTAATAAAGAAAATGTAGGAATTTATTCAGACGTAGGTCATACTTCATAGTACACAATAGATTTTCCGTAATTCAATGTGTCCTCGAAGTTTTCTAACAACCCTCGTATTTCATATTGATTTCTAATAACTATTTCCATTATATAACCAAAGGTTTTCTTTTCAGCATCGCCCTTACATTTTAACTGTGCAAGAAAATTGTTTGCCCATTATTTTTTAAATTTACATCATCCGAATAACCCTACCAAGGACGGTGATTTGATTATTCCGGTCTCTGTAACTCTTGATTTTTATTTACATATGCTAGCGTATCATCCTGAATACTATCAGGTAAACTGTATACAACCATGTCTCGCAAAAAAAGTTTGAAAAAAGATGTCAACCTCTTAGTCCCGAAGCATAGTGAGATACAGGTGATACTAGCTAGCAGAATGTCATTCGGCGTAATACCTCAAATGTAAGACTAGGCAATCCAAGTGGAATTGACATCCCTAGCTTCTAAATATCAATTAATAGGTTTTATCGTCTGACGTCACGGCGTCAGACAGTACTAGATTTTAACCAGGGCTTATTTATGCAGTCGTTCCATGAAATTGTTTAGATAGTTCGATGGTGGAAATTTCGATACATTCATGATCTCCAAAGTCCCATGTAGTTCGTCCCAGGAGGAAATGAGCTTTTATTTACATTACTGAATGATCTTGTCTTTAGTATAATCCGTTCTTTCATCTTTGAACATGTCCGCTTCAGTTCTCTACAAAAATGCCTTATTATTAATCTCACTGTTTTGTGTTGTGTATCAAAGATTAAGTCATTTTACATTTTATTGTTAAATAATTGATTTGTTATTTTCAGTAAAATTATACCTACCTTGACATTGAATTACTAGTACTAGTACCTAAACATCAGGTACGTGGTCAAATATTTTCTCTTAGTTACCCTGCTCCAAGTATTGTAAAAACTGATTAAACAGTGCCTAAGAAAAATGCAGTAAAACAGATTGATTGATTGATTGTATACTGTTTAACGTCCCTCTCCAGAATATTTCACTGATATGGAGACGTCACAATTGCCGGTGAAGGGCTGCAAATTTTGGCCTATGCTCGGCACTTACGGCCTTTGAGCAGGGAGGGATCTTTATCGTGCCACACCTACTGTGACACGGGGCCTCGGTTTATACGGTCTCATCCGAAAGACCGCCCCATTTAGTCGCTTTTTACGACAAGCAAGGGGGTACTGATTTTTACCTATATCTAACCCGGATCCCCACGGGACTAGTAAAACAGAAAGACATGTCTTATTCAAGTTCGCTTTTAATTCTTTATTGTGTAATTAGATTTAGAGTATGTTGCTGAAGTGTTATACTTTACTCCTATCCAACGATTATATTTTGGACGATATTACATTGTAAATTAGTTTGCATCTTCTTGTTTCTTTTCCTAGATGCTTCAGTTCAGAGTTCCATCAATCAATTACGTAACAATGTTAAGTAGAGAATCATTGTACATCAAATGGTTTGAGAAGCAATGAAAGCTTTCAAGAACAGCAGGGGAATGGTCAGCATGTGTAACGCTCTGTCAAGATTGTTATCGCCAGGGTTAGGATTAGGGTTATACGCGCCCATTAACTTAATGATTAAGTGATCAAAGATCTTCCCATTGACTTCATTTACAACCTTCATTTTATTCTGTTTGTTGAATAAAAAATCAGTTAGGTCATTTAGCATATAAAACATTTCTTGAAAATGACGACCCGGGATTTTGAAACATCTTAAGCCTTAAGTCGATCAAAATCTTTATTTTATAATAAAGACAAATGTTGTAAAAGTCAAGCAGACCAGAAGGGTTAGGGTCAGGGATATTTTTTAATATTGTTTCAAAGAGATGTTGTTATGTGCAAATGAAGAAACAATTTCAAGTTTCATTATCCTGGAGCCAGGAGCTTCAATTTAAAGTTCTTTGTACTTTGTACATTGATTATGCATGATCTCTTGAAGATATACTATGTATTATTGAACAAAAGAAATGATATAACATAATATATTATTTCTTTCCGCTTTATGAATTTAAGCAAACCACGTCAGACAAGCTTTTTAAGAAAGCTAATACTTGTTTTAAGGTTCCATTTTAAAAAAAAATATCTATGACTGTTCCATGTAAACATTTCAAAATTTGTCACCTGTATTATAAAGGAAAATATTTTTTTTTGTTTTCAAAAATAGATGAATAAATAAGTTAATACTGTCTTTTGTAATAATCCCTGCAAACTTTCAATTATCATCAATCATATTTTTTTTTCTATTTTTATTTTTACATTAATGTAATGATAAGCTAAGGGCAATACATGTACATTGAATCAACACAAATTCTACAAAACCATTTCAGGAACCATCTCTACAATACACATACAGTAAAACTCGGCTATAGCGAAGTTCTTGGGACCTGTGAATTTAATTCGCTATATCCGTAATTCATTATATCCGTATAACGAATTCATATAACCATTATGGCGAATTCGTAATATGCATGTTTTTCTTGAAGTATTACTACCAAATATGTTAGCGAAGTAGATATTACAAAACATAATTTATTATCTACGATAACTAAGGTATTATTACGAATTGAATTTCGTATATAAATCCTAAAAGGAAATAAAGTCGGTTCAATTTATCAATTTTTTTTTTAATAATCTTTGAAAGTTCGTTATAAACGATGTGAATTTCATTATATCTAACCTCAATGGGACTCAAAATCAGTTCGCTATATCCGTAAATTCGTTATATCAGAGTTCGTTATAACCGTAAAATTTTACAAAGTTTTTTTTAAGAATTTTGCCGGGGACCCAGAAAAACTTCGCTATATCCGTGAATTCGTTATACCAACATATATATATATAAACAGGTTTTACTGTATATAATTATGAGAGAGAGAGAGAGAGAGAGAGAGAGAGGTAACGTGAAGCTGTTTATGTTTTCAAAGTCAAAATCAGATTCATACTGGGAACTCTCATACTCCATTGATAAAACTTTTTTTCAACAAAAATAATTAAATTATACTCTTTTCTAGAAGGATGAAGGTAATTTTCAAAGCACTGGGGATAATCTTGAATAAATTGATACTTAGGTAAATACGAGGGTTGTCCCGTAAAATCGTGGACAAAACGTTTTTCTCGAAAAGTAATGGGCGCACTAAGCTGAAAATTTCAGTAAATGTTTATTTATCATAATTAAGTGCATGATAATTTTTGTGATAAAATATAGGCAAAAATAAAGATTTTATTATGCTTGAATGTGCGGGGTATTGTCCTACGGCGCACGGACAAAAAACCAAGGTTTTATTAAAGAATACACAAGTCTGAATTCAAAATAAAAGTTTTAAATACATAAAATTTGGATTAAAATTATCCTAATTCAATTCCACAATCAATTTTGTAGTCTTTGTAAAAATTTTAAGGCATTTGGTTAATTTTTGGCAGTTTCTCGAGCATTCGAAATGGGAAAGTGGTAAACACAACACACGAAAAATGGCGACGTTTTATGACGTTACGGCGCACCGGAGAGCAGTTCCGTTTTAATTCGATGTTGTACTGACACCTTTAGAGATTTGAAATGACCATAGAAGAAAAGAAGATTATAAAAATATCACCATATCTTAAGTATACAAATGAAATAGGAGTTTTCTTAGCGAAGTTTTATGTGATCGAGTCCATGGGGAATACAAAACATACGGACAAACTCCTAATGTAATAGCAAAGGACGCTGTCATAGTAGACCGTCGATATGAGATTTTCTATTAATGATTATTATGCTTCCTGTCAGTTTGTCTCTATAAAACCCTTAGAACCTAACCCGCTTTTTCCTCCAATCAGCAGGTGCTAAATTTTCTATTAAGTTGATCACTTAATTGTTAAGATTTTATGTCTATGCAGTAACTTCGCGGGCTGACTAATTAGCCAATGAAAAAGCGCGATTAGGTTCTAAGTAAGTTAGATCATATTAAGTAAAATTTTAGTGGTTAAGAAGGGGGCTCGGTCGCTTCGCTCCCTCCGCCCCTTCTTAACCACTTAAATTTTACTTAAGGGGGGACCTATGTCGTTCTACGTCAAAGCAGCGTTATGTGACGTCACAATAGCGACGTTTGTTTTTACCTGTTGATTTTTGCAACTGTGATATACTATAGACATAACATTGTTAATAATCAATAACGTACACAATTTACAAAAACAAAATTTATTCATCGTTAATAACAGTTTTATTTGTTTTATGGCGTTTGTTAATATTAGAATTCTCTTCCTTTGGTTGGTAATTCAAAGCAATGAAATACTTTGATGATATGCTGATATATAAGTGCAAAAAAATTTTAGATAAAATTCAGCAAAGAAAGCGGTTTAAATCAGGGAAACATGTTTAATTTTATGTTCAATATTAATTGTATTTTCTGGATAAAACTATGAAAAAAATTAAAAAAATGTACTTGTACTTATATATGCTTATTGACTTATAGTACATGTAAACTTAATGTATAAAGTCATTCCATGTTGTTGTTGACGAGGAAGTTGGGGGGGGGGACAGAATGATTAGAATGAAGAAAAAAAGAATTTATTTGTTTAAATTATTTCTAATCAAAACAAAATATTCGTTTTTCGCAAAATAGTTTTATATTCAGATGTTTGTCAGTGCTTACTTACCCTTTTTTAGTGCAGAAAGGTCAATATTTATTACACAAGACTACGAAAATAAAAGAAAACGTCATATTTCTCGTTTATTTTATCATAAAGGTATACTTTTTTCTTTGTTAAAATAAAGAGATAAATCAGTTCTTTCAAAAAATATGAATTACAACATTTTCACACATAGATTTTTTAAGATATTACCTGTTATGCATGTCAAAATTGTAAAAAATACGACAAGAAAAAGGGGGTGATACTTACATTGCGCTCCTTTATAATTTTTCATGCGAGATAAATTAAAATGAATTTGCCTTCATTTTAAAGATACAAGTCATATAAATTAAATACCTGTTGATTTCGAATGTGATTTGACATTTTTGGTTCTTTTTAGCGCATATTTAGAGTAGAACAATGATGTCTGAACATAATCTATTTTTAGCATTTCACACTATTTTTGCACGTGCTCGTGTGTAAAAATAAGCATATAAAGGTATTGGTTTTAATACTTAAAAATTAAGAGCAAGTGGTCAGGAAAGAATTATCAAAGTTTTGAAAATTTCACACAAAGACTTTTCGGACATAGGCCCCCCCTTAATATGATCTAACTATTACATAACCTACTATTCTCGCATAGTGATCTATGGATTTATATAGCGTAAACATACTATGCCGAAATAGTGCACGGCCTTATTTTCTGAATAAAATTCTTCAATGCACACACCGGGAATCGAACTCACGAACATGAGGTTGCTAGTCCGATGCCTTATCGATTACGCCACAGAGACGATCACTGATCGGGAGAATTTTATTAAATATATAAACTTAATTTATACAATTGACACAAGAAGGAGAAAATAGACAAATATTATTTGAAAACAGTTATATTTATTCTAAGGAATCTTAGATAAATGTGTACAACAAAGTTTCAAACTAATTACATACAGATCGTTAGATGAATTGATATCATGGGGTCATTAAAACGCTTTTTTATATTGCGCTTGATTGAAGGATGTAAAAGAAAATTTTAATGAGAATCCACGTCTGTAAACAAATCAGTCTTACTAACAAAACAGAAAATAAAGATGAGTATCTTTGGCACAGAAAATACTGACTTATTTAGAGAAAATACTAGTAACCAAAATAACTAAGCATGCAACTAATTTTAGCATGAAGATTTTGAATGAGTTTTTGCAAGTGCGCTGTGTTACCACCATTATTTTCATGAAAAAATCAAATGGATTGCCGCATAAATAATAACAACAGTCAGCATAATAATAACAATAGTGTTGCATTATGCATGTACTATGCCTAAATAGTAGGCAGGGTTTGACACATAGTCCACTCGCCTCCGGCTCGTGCACCATGTGTCAAACCCTGCCTAATATTTAGGAATAGTACATGCATAATGCAACACTATTATATAAATGATGGTGATAATATTGTCCGTAACTTACTAATAAATCTTCAGAAGATCGCATGAGGGTGCCAATTGGTTCTTCGACTGTTTATGGAGACTACAGAATGTGTATCAATGAAATTCCTAAATTTAAGTCGGACTCATCCAGCTTCATTTTCATCAAAGATAAAACGTGACGCTGTTTTAGACACTTTGACGTTATAATCCATGCGCCGTAAGGTGGTACAATACATGGCATAAAATCACATAATTTGTTTATTTATGCATATATTTATCTGAAATTTGCTGTGTATATTACTAAAACATGTACTAAATAATAGTGAACGCAGTGATGTTTATTTTTTACACTAGACAACTTGTCCACGATTTTACGGGACAACCCACGTATAATGATATTCACATGAATTGCATGTTACTGAGTATCTCTGAGTCTGATCTACATTTCAGATGAAAAGCAAACAATGCGTGCAGATGATAAAGTGGATAAAAAGATTATTGTTTTGCGTAAGTTGTTGAAAGTAAATATTATTTTAAATATTTGTTTTGTTTGCATAAAACAAAACTATCATTAACAGTTAATATGTTTAAAGAAAAACATTGAATATCTAAGTGTTGTCTACCCACTCCTCCTCAAATAATATTTTATTCTTTGTTGTCTACCCCCCCCCCCGCCCCCCTCAGTATTTGTTAAATATCAAGAAATATATTTATAGAGAACAAATGGTTGAGTGATTGATTATATGTTGTTTTACTTCTTGTTCGAAAATTTTCACTCGTATGCGAACTTCACCATATATCTGTTAAGGACGTCCAATTCCGACCTTTACCGGGGGCTATTGAGTAGTGAGGACTCTTTATCGTGTTAATGTCTGTCGTGCCAATGGGCTGCGACTTTGAAGGTCTCATCCGATGGACACGAGCAACTGTCACTTCAAAGTGCCGAGCACATAACCAAGGAACAGTTGCTACCTGTTTTTTTAACCAACTAAGGATATATAAAGCAGATTTAAATGAAATACAAATAAGAAACATTTTTGAGGATCAAAACCCACCAATTCTTTTAAAAATTCTGAAGTTAAGTAGTTATTGGCTATTGATTTTGACCTTTTTTGATGCACGTTGTAAAGTACACTGTATACCTACATGTATATGTGTATTAAATAAAAATATGTACATGTACACTCTTCGTATGGAACAATTATAGAACAAGAGCAGATTTGATGAAATTAGTATCATCTTTATTCATTCCCCATTCAATACTTGCATACTTGTGACATTGATTGAATAGTTTACCCATAATTGATGGTTTGAATTCCCAATATTCTTAGTATAGCACAATTCTCGGCATATTCAAATAGTATGAATTCATGAAGTTATACAACCCTTAACCCGCCGAACCATCTGTCTTTTACATAATAAAATATAACACATGAATAAAGGCTGTGTTTTACATTGCCACAACTGTGACTAGGATTAATCCAATTTTAGCTTACAGAAAATAATGTAGATCACTTAAACGGTTGTGTACTCATATCTTGATAAAATAATATACGATTATGAATATCTAAATATTTACCCTACAGATATTTTAAATCTATATTAACCAATAATATTGACCCTTATTATCCAATTAATTATGAAAATGACTACATATTTAATTTCAAACACACCTATTCCTTGTGGTATGAAACTGCAATACGTAAATAAATTATTATGGATTTATCCATTATAAATGGAAGGTGGATGTCTTGAGGAGGCTTAAAATCGTATAAAAAAATCCAGTTTGTTAAATCTCCGGTGCCCTAAAAGAAAACAATATATATATTCGAAAATTCCTTTTCGGATCCTAAATTTTTATTTCAAAATATTCTGCAAAAAGCTATCAAACCTGTACATTTTGATGACTAACACTTCTTTCACCCAAAATCTTACCGGAATGAACTGCAAATCTTCTTATGTTGTCAACGGTAAAGAATGTAATCTTTATTGGCTTGTTTATGATGGTGAAATCAAAGGATCACTTAGTAAAAGAATATCAGAACATCATAGATTTCAAATAACTAAAGGAAGTTGTCAACTTATATACAAGCATTTGTTTTACCCGATCATTTTATGTTTTCAATGAAATGTAGAATACTAGAAAAGATTTAACCATCACACACTCTATCACCAAGTACACCTTTTAGTGGAAAACGAAAGGAAATTTGGTAAAAAAATTTCGACAACTTTTCCCTATCAGTGTAATGACACTGTCAATAGTGTTAAAAATCTCTCCAGTCCACAGTGAAACAATATATACATGTATGAACCATACACAGATATGTAAGCTTAGTCAGGGACATCGGTCTTATAATAAACCTTTAATACAAATGCCTCTTTTTATTCATTACTACCTCATGTACATTGTAAATCAACAGTTTGGTCTACATCAAATTCGCACTTATCTTTACTCTATCATTTTGAAACCTTTAAACCGTCTAATTATGTTCCCCAAACGAAGTTGGGGAACATATTGTTTTTACTCTGTTTTTTATTATTATTAAGTCTTCCGTTCACAACGGAAGACTTATAGTGTTTGTATTGTTTCTTTTTATTATTATTACATGTATTATTATTATGGTCTTCCGTTTCAGACGGAAGACCTTATAGAGATTCTACTGTTTTTTCTTTTTATTATTATTATTATTATTATTATTATTATTTTTTTGCCTTTTTGTTTTGACGATTTCTCAGAGATGACTGGACGGATTCTCATGAAATTTTCAGGGATGATGGAGAGTAAAAATATCTTTCAGATGCAGTTTTCAGTTTTTCAAAAGTCACTTCCGGTCGTCAGATATGTCCGATTTCCGCTTTTTTCAAAAAAGTTTTGTCCGAGTCATATCTCAGAAACGGTAAGAGATTAAGAAACCAAACTTATATGAGTAATAGATCTTGATAAGTAGGCAAAACCAATCGGAGTAAGATTGTCTGCCGTCACTTTCGGTCGTCACAGGAAGTGATAAAAAAAATTGAAAATTTCAACTTTTCTTTAATGAAATTTTTTTGGTATCAGATTATAGCATCTTATTTGTAGTTTTGAAATATATCAGTCCGACCGGAAACAAAAACGACAACTTCCGGTTATGAGAGAAAAACTGCATATTTTCAGTATTTTTCTTTCCCATAAATATTTTTTTATAGATAAAGTATTTGTAATGATTTTTGGATATGTTATTTAGACTGCAAATGACTACAGTAACGTCAAATATCTTTGTAAAATTCACTTCCGGTCGCGTGATTTCCTGTCCTCAAAATGAAAAGTTATCATAGCTAGATCTCGTAAACTGTAAGAGATTAAGACACCAAACTTATATAAATGGTAGATCATGATAAGTAGGCAAAACCAATTGGGATATGATTGTCAGCCGTCACTTCCGGTCGTCACAGGAAGTGATCCAAAAAATAAAAATTTTTAACTTTTCTTTCATGAAACATTTTTTGCATCACATTATAATATCTTATGTGTATTTTTGAAATATATCAGTCCCACCGGAAACTAAAACGACAACTTCCGGTTATAAGAGAAAATTAAAACTACATAATTTGAGTATTTTTCTTTCCCATAAATATTTCTTATAGTTAAAGTATTTGTAATGATTTTTGGATATGTTATTCAGACTGCAAATGTCTGCAGCAATGTCTAATATCTCAGTAAAATTCACTTCCGGTCGCGTGACTTCCTGTCCTCAAAATCAGAAGTTATCATTGCTAGATCTCGTTAACGGTAAGAGATTAAGATATCAAACTAATAGTGGTGGTAGACCTTGATGAGTAGACAAATCCTTTGAGTTTAAGATCGTCCGCCGTCACTTCCGGTTGTCACAGGAAGTGATCAAATAAATCAAAAATTTAAACTTTTCTTTAAGGAATTTTTCTTAGTATTACCTTATAGCTTCTTACTAGTAGTTTCGAAATATGTCAGTCCCATTGGAAACAAAAACGACGACTTCCGGTTGTGAGAGAAAAACTGCATAAATTGAGTTTTTTACTATCCCATAAATATCTTTTATAAAAAAAAGTATTTGAAATGATTTTGGGACATGTTTTTCAGACTGCAAATGTCTAGAGAAACCTCAAAATGAGACCTTTGAACCCTACTCAAAAAGTAATGAAGAAATATTTATTACCTTTATCTAGATTCAGCTTCAAGTGTTTATCTCAAGTTTACCTCTCTCTCTCTGATGACCTTGACCTTTGACCTTGATAAATGACCTTGTACTTTGGCCTCAAAGGTCACGATCAAGCTTAAGGTCGTGCAGGTATATGCAACTCTTACTCTAACAAATGCTTATAAGATATCCTTTCTCTTCTCTAAAAGAAACAAAAAAAAAACAATCAACAGCAACGTAGAGAAAACGTCTTCAAGCCAAACGGCACGAAATATTGACATAAGATTCGGAATAAAAGCAAGAAGAGACCTGAAAGAAAGTGTCCTGAGAGTTTTAAGAAGAGTCTCTAAACTATAATGAAATTGTAGTGAATATCGGCAAAATCTGCAATTTTTTTTCTGCCTGAAATTTAGTTATTGCTGAGCATAAACATTAATTAAAGCTCGCATCGGCTATTTCTACAATTGTTATTAATAACATTCGACTCTTCTGCACTATTACGACATTTTAATACCAAGTATATATTATTCTTGCTTTCTTGGGTGTATGGAATTTATTTCAATTTTATTTAGATTAAAATATGAATCGATCGAATCTTGGAAATGGCGATTTTCATATGAATTAAATTTCCACGCAATTTAGATAGGTTAAATCAATTGCAGTTACCCCGCTTGATACGATATGGTGTTGAAAAAATGCCCCTGACTCACTCACTGTTCTTTTCGGGATTTTGAATTTCCTCTGCAACTGACCACGTGTATTACTTTCGCTTTTACAACTCTGTATATGCTAAGTGTCATTGCTGCACTGCAAGTGTCTCATAATTATTCTAATCATTTTCCTACATACAGTGTCACATCAAACAGCCAATACCTCAGTTTTTTAAGAAATTTGACCGGTACTTTACTACGAAACTATTTCTTTCACTTCGAAACTATTTCTTTCAACCTTAAAATAATAAGCTTACAAAATACCTTAAATGTTGTGGAATTTGGTGGCTCAGTGGTTAGCGTGTCCGACTATCATACCAATGGTTTTGGGATCGAGCCCAGATGAAGGAATTATTATTATTATTTTTTTTTTCATTTTTTTTTAAATAGAAAAACATCTTCATACAGATAAATAGAGGAGAACGGAAGACCTTATTTGTTGCTGTAGAGTTTCTAGTTATCATTATTATTATTATTCCTCCCAAATTTTGTGAGCGCGATTACTCAGAGATGGCTGGATAGATTTTCACAATTTTCACAATTTTTCTTATGTAAGTAGGTTGATATATGAAGTTTATATAAAATTCCGTTTTTTGTAAAATTCACTTCCGGTTCACTTCCGGTCCGAAGTTATGGCCGATTTTCGAATTTGAAAATGGACTTTTGTCCGGCAGTTTTCTCGGAAACGGTTTGAGGTAAAGATATGAAATTTACAGGAGTATTAGACCTTGATATTCTATTTGTTTTGAAGTTGTTTTCGAGTGTTTCCAGTACTTCCTGTCCGAACCGGAAGTGAATTTGTTTTTGGTCAATTTTTGATTTTTTTGTTTTTAGATATTATTTCAAGATATTCTTATGTAAAACAGACATTTTTCTACAAATGCTAAATATATAATTTGTTTTTTAATCAGATTCCGCATTTTGTATATTTTCGGTACCGAAATTTTCTGTATTTACGTAGTATGTATAAGGTGGGCAAAGAAAGATAACTCTGACCTGTGAATGAGAATAGAACTTTCGAGATAAAGGCGGAAATAGCATTGATGACGTTAGAGACATATATACGCTCTCCAGATCAACATATTTACACATTCAATATTCTCTCTTTTGCATATTACTTAATTCACTATATGCATATTAGTTTAAATTTGGCTGTGTAGTGTTAGTCTGTATATTGAAAGTTTTTGATTTACAAATTTATATCTTAAAAAAAATATCCGTTCTGTGTCAACTAAACACTATGAAGAAAATAATATTGTACGCAGTATACATTACAGCGATGTATATACAAATTATTCTAGAAAAATACTAAACATATTATTTATTCAATCGGATTCTGCATTTTGGAGATTTGAGGTTCCGTCAATAAATTCATTTTCTCTATTTACGAATTCATGAAGTTATACAACCCTTAACCCGCCGAACCATCTGTCTTTTACATAATAAAATATAACACATGAATAAAGGCTGTGTTTTACATTGCCACAACTGGACTATGATTAATCCAATTTTAGCTTACAGAAAATAATGTAGATCACTTAAACGGTTGTGTACTCATATCTTGATAAAATAATATACGATTATGAATATCTAAATATTTACCCTACAGATATTTTAAATCTATATTAACCAATAAAATTTGACCCTTATTATCCAATTAATTATGAAAATGACTACATATTTAATTTCAAACACACCTATTCCTTGTGGTATGAAACTGCAATACGTAAATAAATTATTATGGATTTATCCATTATAAATGGAAGGTGGATGTCTTGAGGAGGCTTAAAATCGTATAAAAAAATCCAGTTTGTTAAATCTCCGGTGCCCTAAAAGAAAACAATATATATATTCGAAAATTCCTTTTCGGATCCTAAATTTTTATTTCAAAATATTCTGCAAAAAGCTATCAAACCTGTACATTTTGATGACTAACACTTCTTTCACCCAAAATCTTACCGGAATGAACTGCAAATCTTCTTATGTTGTCAACGGTAAAGAATGTAATCTTTATTGACTTGTTTATGATGGTGAAATCAAAGGATCACTTAGTAAAAGAATATCAGAACATCATAGATTTCAAATAACTAAAGGAAGTTGTCAACTTATATACAAGCATTTGTTTTACCCGATCATTTTATGTTTTCAATGAAATGTAGAATACTAGAAAAGATTTAACCATCACACACTCTATCACCAAGTACACCTTTTAGTGGAAAACGAAAGGAAATTTGGTAAAAAAATTTCGACAACTTTTCCCTATCAGTGTAATGACACTGTCAATGGTGTTAAAAATCTCTCCAGTCCACAGTGAAACAATATATACATGTATGAACCATACACAGATATGTAAGCTTAGTCAGGGACATCGGTCTTATAATAAACCTTTAATACAAATGCCTCTTTTTATTCATTACTACCTCATGTACATTGTAAATCAACAGTTTGGTCTACATCAAATTCGCACTTATCTTTACTCTATCATTTTGAAACCTTTAAACCGTCTAATTATGTTCCCCAAACGAAGTTGGGGAACATATTGTTTTTACTCTGTTTTTTATTATTATCAAGTCTTCCGTTCACAACGGAAGACTTATAGTGTTTGTATTGTTTCTTTTTATTATTATTACATGTATTATTATTATCATTATTATTATTATTCCTCCCAAATTTTGTGAGCGCGATTACTCAGAGATGGCTGGATAGATTTTCACAATTTTTCTTATGTAAGTAGGTTGATATATGAAGTTTATATAAAATTCCGTTTTTTGTAAAATTCACTTCCGGTCCGAAGTTATGGCCGATTTTCGAATTTGAAAATGGACTTTTGTCCGGCAGTTTTCTCGGAAACGGTTTGAGGTAAAGATATGAAATTTACAGGAGTATTAGACCTTGATATTCTATTTGTTTTGAAGTTGTTTTCGAGTGTTTCCAGTACTTCCTGTCCGAACCGGAAGTGAATTTGTTTTTGGTCAATTTTTGATTTTTTTGTTTTTAGATATTATTTCAAGATATTCTTATGTAAAACAGACATTTTTCTACAAATGCTAAATATATAATTTGTTTTTTGATCAGATTCCGCATTTTGTATATTTTCGGTACCGAAATTTTCTGTATTTACGTAGTATGTATAAGGTGGGCAAAGAAAGATAACTCTGACCTGTGAATGAGAATAGAACTTTCGAGATAAAGGCGGAAATAGCATTGATGACGTTAGAGACATATATACGCTCTCCAGATCAACATATTTACACATTCAATATTCTCTCTTTTGCATATTACTTAATTCACTATATGCATATTAGTTTAAATTTGGCTGTGTAGTGTTAGTCTGTGTATTGAAAGTTTTTGATTTACAAATTTATATCTTAAAAAAAATATCCGTTCTGTGTCAACTAAGCACTTTGAAGAAAATAATATTGTACGCAGTATACATTACAGCGATGTATATACAAATTATTCTAGAAAAATACTAAACATATTATTTATTCAATCGGATTCTGCATTTTGGAGATTTAAGGTTCCGTCAATAAATTCATTTTCTCTATTTACGTAGTGACAATGATCAAAGATAGATAACTCTGACTTGTAAGTGGGAATAGAACTTTCGAGATAAAGGCGGAGGTAGTATCCATGACGTCGCAGACGTCTATATCCACACTTTTCACATAAAAAAATATTTAGACTTTGAGTTTCCATATCCACTTCTGCATGAAAGATTACGTTGGTTACTGCTTTCAGTATATGCATAGTTTAAAGTTGTCAGCGTAGTGTAAATCTGTAATGTCTGTTATGATTATATTTAAAAAAAAATATTCTTAATTCATTCTCTAATTTGAATGCGAAATTATCCCGGAATCCGAGTTTTATTTTCGATTCTAAAATATTATATGTACTCAAAAGGGAACTGAGAGATAGAAGAGTAATGTAATACCGTTGTAAAGCCTTTAGAAATAAATTGATATCTGCAACTTAAAAGAAAGAAAATCAATCTATAGATTGGATTTGGTTTTAACACGTATATTTCATTCATTAAAAGTCTTACAGTGTTATTTATTATACATGATCTATACTTTTATATACCCGAGAAGTTATTAAAGATGAGAAAAAGCGATTCTTGGATTTTTGTGAAATACTAGTACTCAAAGGGTTAACATTATGTGAAAGTTGCGCGTTTCTGTGTGAAATAATGCTACGCTAAAAACATGATATAAAAACATCTGCAAAGGTCTGTTGATATGTTAGATAAAGTATACGAATGAACACAATTTTATGCAATGCTATATAATTATATGTATGTACATGCAACCTTAAGTATTTTCCTTTTAATTCATAAAACATAAAATTACCGAGTATGTAATTCTTTTGAAGCCCCCCCCCCCCCTCTTGATTTTATTCGGAGACATTATTGCAACTATAGGCATTTGAATTATAAATTCGTTATACAGTTAAATCTGTAACATTTGATTATAATTACCATTAACATGTATACAGAATTCATATTCTATAATAGTAGATTTTTCATTACGCAAGATACTGAAATTTACATGTCTGAGAGAGAGAGAGAGAGAGAGAGAGAGAGAGAGAGAGAGAGAGAGAGATTCCCTTTTAATCCAGATATCCTACGTTTACATAGACAAAAAATCAGTTCTATATCAGTTGAACCCATTCTTTATTAAATATTTTCTGATTTCATAGTCCGTCATAGTCACTCTCTGTATATTTTTTTCTGCTTAAGAAGTATTACACTAAGTGCACATGTATTGACCTGTCAATCCAAATCACCGGACGCTGTATGCATTGCATTAAAGTTGTTCGAAATGATTTTTATTATTAAGTATGATCTTTAAGAAAATCTGATGCAACAAATTTGAGAAATGAAAAATAAAATAAAAACATGGCTAGAGAATCATATATCTGTATTATGGACTTCAGTTGTGGGACGTGAAGACCGGTCCGTCAGATGAGATCGTTTAAATCGAGGTCCCGTGTGTCAGATGGTACTGACTCAAAAAGATTCCTCACTGCTCAATGGCGATTAGAGCCAAATTATAGGATAACATTTTGCAGTCTCCACCGGCGACACTCTAAAAAAAGTTTTACTTGTTGTTTTTAAAATATGATATTAAATTAAGAAAAACTAGTAATTATTAGTAATCCATTTAGTCAGAATAGCAAGTAAATGACTATCATGGTTAGTAATTGTAAACATAATTAGTAATAAGGATGAATTCATTTACTTATAAAATGATTTACTAAGTATCAATAGAATTACTTGAATTATAGGAATTGTATTACTTAAAGTTAGTAAATGAACTACTCATTTTTGTTCAATTATTATTACTTAATTTAGAGATAATATGCTTTCTATTTACTAAATTTTATGAATTATTACTAAGTAAATGTAATTCTGAAATTAATTAAAATCTAGAATATTATTACTCAAAAGAATACTAAGTAAATGAAATACTTATCATATTTACTAAAAATCGACATTATTTACCAGAAACAATGCAAGGTACCGACCCTCTGACATGTGAGTACTACTCACAGATTTCTTTATCAGAGTTCCCTAATTGGGCCCTCTGAATAGTTTAATAGAAGAAATCTACTCATGATGGAAACAATTATACTTTCTATTTCTTTTGCCAATTTCTTTGTAATTGTTTTATTATATATAACAATAAAACATTTGATTCCAACTTCGAAAGCCTTAAAAATTGAATAAGTTGTATCTTTTTAAGGACCATTTTAAAAATGGTTAAACATTTCAAGTACTTAATATCGCATTTTTATTAGTGTGACTTTTTTTTCACATGAAGGAATATTTAGAAGAAAGATAACTCCTCCTCACAGACAATTAGTGATTAGACTACCATATTTAAGTAATTACTGATCTGAATTCTCCTAGATTTAGTAAATAAATTTTTGTTTTAAGTAAATCAATTAAATACAATTCAAACAAGATGTGTTTGTGAAACACCTATGCCCCTGTATGGCAACATTTCAATGGTTAAACTTTTCTTATATACAAATTTAAATTATTGGGATTTCTTGATATCTCCAAGGTCAAAAGGTCAAGGTTATAGGTATCTAATGAAAGGTCTTGCCAAAAAAAAAATACATATGTGAAATATGGAAACACTTGCCTTAACCCTTCAGAAGTTATGGTCAAGGTTACCAATTTTGAAATGTAGGTCAAACGCCAAGGTCAAAGACAAAGGGACAGATTTGGTGGTACCCAAAGAAAGGTCTTGTCACAAGGATGAACTATGTAAAGTATGAATGCACTAACCCTAATCCTTTTAAAGTTACAGTCAAGGTTTGCTTTTTAAAAGTGGGTCAAACTCCAAGGTCAAGGTCAAAGGGTCAAAGTTCTTGGTATCCTATGAATGGTCTTCTCAAAATGATTACATATATGTAAGTATGAAAGCACTAATTCCTTACCGTTCAAACGTTATGGTCAAGGTTAAAGTTTTTTTTCACAAGGATGGACATCTCCAAGGTCAAGGTCAAAATTTCATAGTTGTTGGTATTCAATGAAAGTTCTTTCAACAAAAAATATATATGTGAAGTATACATGTCCTGGTATTTTACTGTTCAAAAGATTTGGATAAAGAATAAGTTTGGATTTTTTGTGTATAAGTGAGTCAAACTTCAAGGTCAAGGTCAAATTTGGTGATACTCAAAGAAAGGTCTTATCACAAGGAATACACGTGTGAAATATGAAAGTCATAACCCCACGAAATCAAAAGTTATGGACAAGGTTAAAGTTTTTTCGGAAAAAAAAGACAGACAGAGAGACGAACGGACGGACACGACAAAAACTATATACGCCCGAAACTTCGTTTACGGGGGCATTAAAATATTAATTATATAGTAAATAGTGGTAAAATGTAAGTAAAGACCAAGTAATGTTATTACTTATATACACAAATTTAAGTAAATATAAATTACTAAGTAAAACTTTTTAGTGTGTAAGTAAAACAATTCTTTAAAATACAAAAATCAAGTAAAACATTTGAATCTAGTAATTGACATATATTTCAGTAATTGATTTAAAATTTTAAGTAAATGCTTAGTAATTATCTATTACTTATCTTTGTTATTTCAAGTAAAAAATGACTACTAAGTAAAACATTTTTAAGAGTGGAGTTGAGGCTTCTCCATGTGAAAAATTCTCGAGAGGGACATTAAACAACATATAATCAATTAATCCCTGAATAATACCTGTAGTTGAATTCGAATAATCTTTCTGCTGACAAATCTCGATAGTATTGCTGTAAAAATCAACGACTTTACGTATAATGTGGTACTAACTTAGTTCATGACATTTTTATAACACCATCACAATTGTGCCAGAACATAAACACAGTGAAGTTTATGAGAGCACGGTGTTCGTTCGTCCGTTGGTTTGTCTATGATACACGTGTAGCTCTTATAAGTGCCAAAATGCATAAGAACAAGATTGGTCATGAAAATCAAAGTACCTTAAGTATTGAAAGACCTTTTTGCAGTCTTTTTTTCTTTCAGAGTACATATGATATCTATGTTTTTTGCAGAGAAAAAAGCAAATTCTTACAGATTTAGAAGAACGGAAGACTTATTTGTTGCCATGGCAACAAGATTCTAGTTATTCTTATTTTTCTTCCTGGTAAAATTTTGTCCGCGAGTGATCTTGTAAACTACACATCAGACTAAGGTGAAATGTTTTTAGGGTCAGTAGACATGTAATGTAGATTTGCGGAACGAAGTTCATTTTGCGCGCACGTGCTTGCAAGAACGCGCACGTGCAACATGATAAATGACCGATTACATTGATATAGATGTAACTTATTAAATTTTTGATGAAATGCTTTAGAACTCATAATATAAGGATACATTAGAAGTATAGACAATATGACATGGTCAAAATAGCAAGATCTCACGCGCATGCACGTGCGCTGCACTCTGATTGGCTGAAACAAAAATCTCAATATCTTTTTTGTCTTTTGACGAAATGCTTTGAAATTTTGATTATAGCCATGCATTAGGATATCCTACAATATGATATATAGCAATTATCATAAAAACACGTGCATGCAGGTGCGCTGCAATCTGATTGGCTGAAACTTTAAATAGCTATAACTCAATTGGATTTCAACCAAAGAGGATGGGATTTGAAACATAGATAGATATTATGAACTACTACAAGAAGGTATGGTCACCATGCACATGGATACACGTGCATGTACGTGCGCTGCAATCTGATTGGCTGAAACTTTAAACAGCTATAACTCCCTTGGTTTCCAACCAAACAGGATGGGATTTGGAACATAGATAGATATAATGGACTACTACAAGAAAGGTATGGTCACCATGCACATGCGCACGTGCGTGTACGTGCGCTGCAATCTAATTGGCTGAAACTTTTAACAGGTATAACGCCCTTGGTTTTCAACCATATGGGGTTTAGAACATAGATAGATGTAATGATCTTCTACAAGAAGGTATGGTCATCGTGCTCATGTATGCACGTGCGTGCACGTGAAATGAACAAAATCAAAAATACACTTGAATGAGCGTATTTTTATTACTTTTGGATTAAATACTTTAATTTGTAGTTTATTAAAATATATGGATTGTGTAGACAAAATGATATGGTCGTTACGCACAGGCATTTGCATGCGCACGCATGCAATGCTTAAATTTGAATGAACTTCGTACACTTCCAGGTAAATGTTAAAGTCCCAAAAACATAGAGTTTGTCTTATTTAATGAAGCTTACAGGTAATATGGCACAAAAAGAGAGTTGGGGAGCGTTTGGGGAACATCTGTAACGGTCCCCGTTACAATTAGCACTAGTTGAAAATGTCAAAGAAAGTCCACTTTTAGATACCTCAACACAAGAATACAGGCATTGATCTATGATTATGGATATTGCAAATCGTTGTCTTTTTAACCGACAGTTTAACATTTTATTTCATTTAACTCCAACCTGCTAACAAAGGAATTGACACAATAAATATGATTAGTTTTGTTAATTGCACCATAATTCAAGTTGAAGACTAGATACATAATGTATTTCGTACAATGTACACTATTACTTCCAAGCTTCTTAATTACAAGAAAACATTAGAGAGCCTAATTATCGATTATCTAAAACATAATCCTCCTTCCTGTTAATGTTTGTCTTTACCCTTCTACTAAATTCCCCTCTGGACACATTATTACTGTTGACGTAAATAAAGTACATTATGAGGACCTTAAATCATTAATTTTAAATGGGACTGGTTTTAGGGAAACGTGGTTTGCTCTGCTCCTATTTTTATTGTGTGATGGACATTTGAACTTTAATGCACTTTATTATCTCCATTATCTCATTGAAAGAGGTCTTCAGAGTGAATGCAATAACCAAATATAAATTGATTGTCAGTTCGGTGATTATCATGACTGGTTACATGTACTTTGTTACAATGATTGGTTGTTTAACAAGTAAAAAAATGTCTTATACTTGTTTTATCAATGTGTCTTAAATTGTTATTTACATGATAAGTAAAAGGGTGTAATTAAGATGAAACATACTAAGATACCAACTTGTTTGTCATAAAACGTACCTCGTTTTAGAAATTATTTATGCATAATGCATGCTCTAGCGTATCAAATCTACTGCGAGATATCAATTCCATATATAAGTAATGAAGTTATATGTTGCTGCATATGTAAGACAACTTCCAATTGACGACTGAAAAGTTAAAGTCATTACGTTTATCATAAAGCTCGATTGTTAAATTATCATGAATGTCTTTCTGTCAATGAATATGAAAATTTAATATAAACGTCACACTCTGTGGTATCTTTTTTCTCAAACTCATGGGATATAACCTATCGATACGAAAATAAATGCATTGGATTGATTGATTGATTGTATATTGTTTAACGCCGAGTCGGCAATTTTTCAGCCATATTTCGGCGGACTATTAGGTTAATGGATCGGTTTTTGGTTTCTCAGGCGGCCCTCAATAAGCCTACTCTTTTTCGAACTCCAGAGTCATCTTTGACACGGGGCACCATTTAACATCCCGTCCGACGGACTTAAATTTTTAAACTGTTAAGAATAGTGTGTAAATTGTTGATAAAATAAATTCATATATGTTAATGTATTTCTCATTAAAATTACTTTCAAAATTTTATTCAAATTTTACTATAATAATCCATTTCTTGTAGATATTCTAAAATTTTGTAAGCATGAACATTTATAAAAATTCATACATTGTTTTTACACTTCCAAAAAGTCTACTTCGGAACATTCTAAAAGTATGTGATTTATTGTTATCGGACAGTCATAGAATATACATTCCGGCTGTGACTCCCGATTCAATAAATATTCATGTGTAACTTTTGAATGCCCAATACGTATTCTTGATATAATTACTTCGTCCTGACGTTTCAGACCGAAGTGAGGTGATTTGTTAACTTTGTTTTCAATAGCGTATAGCTTACTTTCGTCTCAAAAATTCCAATAAATTTGCCAAAGAGAATTAACATAAATTTTAACGAGATATTTCACATCGGTGTAAGGAATTTTGAATAAAGTAATTTCATGTTGAAGTGCATTTTTGGCAGCACTGTCAGATCTAGTATTTCCAGGGATTCCGACATGACTCGAATCCTACAAAAGTTTACTGTTTTACCTTGTTGCGCCAAATGATAATATTAAAATATCTAAGATGTAAGGTTGATCAATATTCTTATTTTGTATAGATTTTATAAGCAAGAGAGCGAGTCCGAAAATATTGTGAATATTTTTTCACTAGAAGATTTTATATATTCAAATGCAAGTTGAATGGCCTTTGCTTCGGCGGTAAAGATTGTCGCTTCATTTGGGAGCCGTGTAGAGAAAACACTCTTTCCATCACGGCAGCTGATGCTACTTTATTTTTGTCCTTTGAACCATCTGTATATATCTCGACTGTTGAACCATAAGAATGTTTTATTTCGGCATATTTTTGTTTAAAAACAAGACAATTTGTGTTCAATTCAGTTAAAGATAAATCTACAATCGGATTTATTAATTGCCATGGCAGTATTTCCGAAAAATTAGAAGGTTTTAT
>NW_026925160.1:0-25319 GCF_032062105.1 Saccostrea cuccullata
GCCTACCGGGCTTCCCTCTCTTACCATGCTGTTTTGTTTATTAAAACTATACGCATGCTCGATAGCATGGAATGAGGAACCTCGAACAGGTTGCGATGTATATATTTTTATTGACCATAAATAATTATTAATTTTAATGAAATAATCAGAATTATTTAGTTATGAAATTTGTAATTTTCTGAAAGTGTATACATTTATGAGTATAAAAAAAATTCCAAATCCTATAGGAATACTCAACAAGTCAGTTTTTTAAGAGATGCACCGTATAGTCACTTTAATAATATGTCAAAATTTCATATAAATATTATTAGAAACAGACGATTGGTGTCATGATTTTCATAGTATTGTTGGAATTGAGTTTGATGAAAATGACGTCGTCAAACGTGTAAGCGGCGCACGGAGATGTAATAAATTGTGTTGGATATATGCTTTAAATACATGAGAGAGGGAAAAAAAGAGTAAAGAAGTGACACACCAGATTTCAATTCAATGAAGTTATTTTAAAATGGCACTATATTCAATGAGAGTTTTTCCTCTATACCGACAATAGTTACGGCATGCAAGAAGTAGAGTACTGTTTGTAGACAATTGGGAACAATCTGGACCGCAAACGACGTCAAACAATGTGTATTCTCTGCTGCCTACAATGTAAGGCGATCTTTCGACGAAAGAATTTGGGGGGATTAGGCGAGTCATATGCCTACGCAAGGGCAGGTAAAATATCGAATTAAAAAATTTTACAAATTCCACTTTTTGTTAAATTTGAGAGTTATTTATAATCCTCTGCATAGTGTACAAAAAATGTATCAAATGACTTAGAAATTGATTGTAATTATTCTACCAAAATTGTGACACGCTTTAGTAACCGTAAAAGTGATAGAAATTGAATGTTAAAATTGTCTTTTTATATAGAGTGGGTCTTCGTACCATTTTTTTGTAAACGAATATTGAAAGGGTATGGAAGGATGAATCTCTCACCATTTAAAATAAATGGTACAAAGACCCACTCTATATAAAAAAGTTAGTTTTCCTACTTAAATATCGGAACATATTCTCAAAAACTCTTAAGTCCAATTGTGTGTTTGCTTTACATACAGAACTGTTTGTTATTTAAAGGGTAATGTATATGCGACTTCGTTGCTCAGTGGTCATAGCAGCGGTGTTGAAGCACCCAGTTATTTGTCGCGAGTGTTCGAATCACGATTTTTTAAAGTTCAGATTGAACTTTATAGATAAATATATTTTTTCACCAAAACAAAATGAAAAAAAAATTAGATAATAAATTTATTTACGGTCAATTAATATATTTCCTATAATAAACAAGTTTTCAAGATATATAACATTTTGAATGCATCTAGTTCAAGACTACATTGCACAATTGAAATGTAAATAATCATGGGTAGACCAGCACGGCATGGCTGTTCCGTATGCAAAAACAGTTAAAAGGAAAGGTAAAGTGTACCATCTCCTAACCCCTGAAAACATATTCGATAGAACAATTAACACGAAGTATGAAAAGCACCAAATGTTAAAAATACTGTAATGATAACAGCAAGGTTTAAAAATGTAGATATTGTCATTTGAACAGTGCTGTACAAAGTTTAAATGTTTAGGTAAATCGTACGACTATTCCGATATGCTTAAAGAGCGACAAAATCCGTGTGGGCATATGACTTGGCTAATCCCCCACATTCTTTCGACTGAAATTTGAATCTGCGTAGAAAAAAATAAATAAAAACAAACGGACAGTAGTGAATTTAAATAAGTTCCTTTGTCAAGAGTGGTCTATCACTTTTAAGAAAATGTTGAATGTTAATAGACACGAGTGAAGCAGACAAAGAGATCAAAGAGATCATGACGTTATATGAGACGTAAATTACGCATGCCTTCGTGCGCCGATATACACTAACATGCTTTCTTTATTTCTTCATAATATTTTTATTAAATGTAATATCATCATATAACTTGAAATGCATGATCATAAAATGTTACTTTTTGTTTTGACATGAAAAGAATTTTAATTAACCAAAGAGATTTTTTACTGTTTTCCCTGTCTACGACTTTTTGGGACAACCCTCGTACGTTACGGTGTAAAATACGACATTTTCGGACTTATTATAAAATACTTGGAAAATCAAGTTTTCGGACTTTGTGTAAATTGTTGTCAAAATTTGTCTTATATTTCGGCAAATGTGAAAATTTTATAAATTCCACACTACATGAATCTCACCCGCTGCATAATCAGAGATGGACAGTTAATCCCTTAATTGACTTCTATTTATATTAATTGACACTTAATCTTTCATCTTAAACTCTATTATATACATGCTGGTAAAATGTCACCATTCGCTCAATAATTATTGGTTTCTTGATTTCTGTATAATTTTGTTAATCCTTTTATTTTACTCTGTCTTTGTTCAGTATGTATTTGTTGTTAAAAATTATAGTCAGTTGGAATCAGAACATCGGTGCTGATACATCCCAAACTCATGTAAAAGTATATTCCTTGCTGATTCTATGTAAAAGTACAAAATTTGTAACTCGTGTTTGTCTCTTGAGGCTTTTAAGAATCTGGGTTCAACAATAAGAGGAGAGCTCACAGTTACTCAGATGACCTAAAACTATTTAAAACAATGATAGTGATGTATAATACGTTGGATAAAAAGAATCTCCCATGATTTTTTATGATTTGATATTTTTCCAACTTGTTGTATGTATTTAACGCATACAAACAACTTGTTGCCAACGTTGGCCAATTGCAAAAAACATACCCAACCACAAATCATGGGAGATCCTATAATATGTATAATCGTAGGATTAAGTTATTGATATATCTGGACAATTCCCTTTACCACGAGGTGTCACACGTAGATGACGCTGACATACTCTTAACAAACTGCTGTCAACCTACTTGTATTCAAATCGGGCTTTTTTTTAAAAAGAAGATTACAATTCTCAAACAAAGGGTTAGATTCATAAATTTTCTAAAAAAAAAAAAAAAAAAAAAAATCTCCGATTTTATCGATTAAGTAACCAAATACATTATAAAGGGGACGTACGATGCAATTCTCATATGACTAATCACTTCAAATTGGAATTGTCATTTCTTATAATTTAATCAATTTGATATGAAACATATATCTTTTCAGGTGTTCTATTTCCACGGAAATTGCTTGTATTAACTGATACGACAAACGGAAAACTGGTCTAAACAATCAATAAGAATCAAGACTTTTCTTATCTAGCTTCTTATTTTTGTCCACTTATTGTTTTCCAGGCATGTTCGTTGAATATGATTGCTATTGGTACAATGTATTTTTTTTTAATCAAGGAGGATTTTATATACTGCATTAAAATGGAATGAGACGTTTGTTATAAATATATTTTCATCCATTCTATCTCGTAAATTATGCTATTCAGGCAATAAAAATATGTACAAAGACATTAAAACCACATTCAATTAAATACAGAAAAAACTAAGGGAAAAAACTATATTTCATTTTATTATAATAATGCATTGTCTTGAAACAGGAAATTTAAAGATCACAACCAGCAATTATGCACATTTAAACAATATAAAATGAGAGTAAACCCGTGCAATTGAAAATATTGGGTTAAAAATGATATGATGGAGTGTAGATCAGCTCTCTATAGCTAACAGTTACATACACATTAGAGGTTCCACAGTAGGATACATATACACGGATTCATCACAGTATACACATGTAACAAATAGTACTATGCTTGTATCAGCAACCTCTTTCAAATCCTATTAAGGGAATAGTGTACAAATCTTGTTTGTTGTTTAACGTCCCTCGCGAAACTTTTTTCTCTCAGATGGACACGCCACCACTTGCCGGTGGAGAGATTCAAATTTTGTCCTATACTCGGCACCCAAGGCTTGTTAGCCGTGAGTAATTTTTTTCGTGCAAGCACCTTCTGCGACATAGGCCTGGCTTTGTACGATCTCATCCGAAGGAGCGGTCTCCACGTCCCACAAAGGGATATGAACCCGCGACATAAGGATAAATTCCTTACATCTGTACGCTTTGACTAAAGTGCAGACATTCTAACCACTGCACCACGCGGACGACTATTTTTGATAAGAACATTTTATATGATAATGTTATTTTTAAGCGTATTTGGAAACATGTATTTTCCCGAAATAATATAAAAAAGAATGTCATGACGCGTTTAATTGACACTTACCTCTTACTTGAAATACTTAACCCACTATTCGTAATAAAAAAAATAAATTTGAATTAAAAAATAATTAAAACTACAATTCGGAAAATTAACAGTAGCAATCAAAACGAATACGCTAATATTATCAGATGTGTGCAGAATGCTCCCGATAAAAAATACAATAATAAAATCAAGAGTTCGTGTCCTGTGCACAATCATGGATTTTTTTTAAAAGAATTGTAAACAATTGATCATTATTCAGGTCAATTTTATAATGCCTTTTATCATAATTGGAATCATCAATTAAAATTCACATATTAAGACATCGAAAACACGACAAAAGTACGTTAATTACATATTTAGAACTGAAGAAGTAAATAAATGGATTGATCGAGTGAATAAAAACTTTCAACACGTGACTAATACGTCGAGTAATGATACCTTTATCAAAATTCTCGTCTTTATACGGATTCGACATGATTTCGTCTTCGAAAAAGCTTTGAATGATAAAAAACAATGAACTAATGGTTCTGAGAAGAACAATTAAAAAAACCATTAGCACCATTCGCTTCTCTAGATTCCTGGCAGCTAGCGATGATTTCATCGTTTTACATCGATTTAGAGCGAAGTAGATGTTCAGGATGACAATAATGAAGAGAAGAAGCCCATCATCGGCTATGTACAAGAAATACAGATCAGGCAAGTTCAGAGACAATATAACTTTTACAATAATAACTCCATATACAATACTTAATATCAAACACATGACTGACGTTGTATATATTTTACGATTTGTGAGGTAGGCACGGCATTTTAATGGATGAACAAACATTGCATACCTCAGTGTTAAAAGTACCATAACATTCAAGGAAGAAAACATTTTCGTGGTGTACGTCGTTAGATCAAAAATATTTTCAAACCATAAGGATTCACAGAAATTTGAAGGAATTTCAATAAATTCATTGAGAACAAAATTCACTTGATACAGTACATCTGCAACAGCTAAACTTAAGATACTCATGTAAAATGGTTTTCTAAGCTGAGTATTCTTCAAAATTACTGCAATAGTGGATAAGTTACAAATGATGCCTACGGCGGAAATAGAAGAGGCTAAGTATTTCAAAAAGACAGATTTCTCAGAGAAGTCTGAACTGAATTCTTTAGACATGGTCCCCATGAACTTGGAAGAACCATTCCGACCAATCAAACTTTCGGATGAGGTCAAAGAACACAAATTCTGAAGAATACTACCCAGCGAATGACCATTATTACCTATTACAGGATCTAAAAGGTGAATGCATTCCAGAATTTGAGAAGCGTTTTTCAGACATTCGTCGAATGTTTCTGTTATGTTGGAATCTTTAGGTAATTCTTGAAGGAGCGCTATGGAATGTGAGAAGTTGCTTCCATCATTTTTGGATGAATTTGAAGAGTAGAATTCTGTAGCGTCATTCATGGCAACCAGCTTCGAATTTTCTGACGAAAAAGTTGCCTTCTCCTCATTTTTTTCAGGATTAGGACAAACAAGTAATGGGTGCGCCATTATGTAGATACATGCCCACAACGCTTTATTCAAGCTTCCTGTTTGATAAAGTGAAAGATATAAATAAAAGCTTACTTAAGACAGCAGTAGTTGTCTTTATGTAGGTATAATGATAAGAAGAGGTTACATCATAGAAGACGATTAGCATTGATTATCGTTTTCATGGAGTGGGGTAGTCGATCGAGGTTGCAGAGCGCCCGAGATTTCTATGCCCAATGAAAAAAATGTAATAAAAAGTTCGAGGCATTCTTGATATGAGCAACATGTCGCATGTCTGATGACGTAAATTTAATTTATTGTGTAAAAAAAAAAATATTCTAATCTCAAGTGTCAAGAGCGACATATTCAAACCTATCTTACCAACATCTCGGATTGTCAGTGAATTTTACTTTAACGTTTTTTTCCAATATCAAAAAGTTGATTTATATAAGTTTTGAGATTTTGACCTGATGCTTTAATGCGAAACGGAGAAGATTCCCAATGGAAAACATTTTCACTTGTCAAATAAATCTTAAAATAGCTTTTTAAACAACTAATCAGAAATCAACAGAACAAAAACGTTCCTCGAAGTACAACAGGATCAAAAGGACATGGAATAAATAGGCTGCATGTGGAGGAGATATTCAACTTTTAAAAGAAGTAGGTGTCGACGATTTGAATCATTTTCTTTTTCGAATGATAAGAAAATGTACACTGGGAGTTTTATAAGAAGAGGTGCATCTTCAAACCATTGCCCTAAAGCGTTTTCTATTGTAATTGCAAATTATTCAGAGTGTTTGGAATGGCCGGGTATATGACTCACACGAGACCAGTTAAGTATGGGAGAGGATAATGTACAATGACTACCATGACAAAGCGTGGGGGCAATTCTTTTTCTTGAAAACTAGAAGAGGACAGTTTGAGTTAAATTACAATAATTATACATTTTATTTAAGGAATGAAGCTTATTTCAACTTATGGTATCCGATATAACATAACTTGGGGCAGTTTACGCTTTATAAACCGCGAAGCGGTTTATAAGAAAACGTAAACTGCCCCAAGTTCTGTTATATCGGATAACATAAGTTGAAATGAGCTTCATTTCTTATAATTTAATTTCAGTGTAGACAATAAGACAATATTTCCTCCGGAAAAAGGCTTCATACTGAGCATTATTTTTAAAGTAACGTCAAGCGGAGTAATACGTTTTTGACGTAACTCATTGTGATGTAGGCAAATTATGTTATCCAAAATATTATATGTTCCTCAGAATGATTAAGCCAATGAAATTGATAAATTCATCATTGATATATCACTGTTTTAAATATCTCTGTAATACGTTTCAACCTTAATAATAAAAAAATAATAAATAAATGACATGTCGAGTTTGGACAAAAAATATTGCATACTTGTTTATTATATATATAATATAGATATATAGATATACATAGATATATATATATATATATATATATATATATATATATATATATATATATATATATATATATATATATATATATAAATATATAATTTGTTTTGTATGTTTTTATTATCCAGAATAAAATTTTACTTTATTTTAAACCTGTTAAATTTTAGAAATACAAGAAGACAATTGTATGATTTAATTTTGTAGATTAGGTACAGAAATTATAAAGATATGAATTTTATAATTTCAGTATTAAGTTAAATAACCTGGGAAATTTAAATATTTGTTCTTACCTTTGAATGAAAACATTTTCTCCAGAAATCGCACTCTTGATCAGTGCGCAACACAAAGAAATTGTCTGAGGTAATTATAACCGCCTCAAGATTCTAGCATAAAAATAAGGAAATTCTTGAACCTGGACTATAAATCTGATATACATAAATATATATAGGGACATTAAATGAAGGTGTTATGACGATGTGGAAATTATTAAACATAAATTAGAGGAGGACGGAAAACAGACTTTTAGACATTACCTATTAGTTGGAATAGTGGATTTGACCCTATTAAAAGCACCAAGAAATTTTGATAGTTCGGAAAATAGATAAAATTTGAAAATAATTTTTTTCCCTCTTCTATTCACATTTTCTCATTTTGTAAATTCGTATTGAGACATAAATTAACTGATAATCATAGAAATGAGGATAAACAAAGATAAATGATTCGATACACAAGAGCATGCTCTAACTAAGAACAATTTCTAAAACGAGGTAAATTATTGAAAAACAAGTTGATGAAACAAGGATATCAACAGTCTAGTTTATATTCCTCATATTGTAAGTTTTATGGTCGATACAATGATCTTGTCAGCTAATATAATTAATCATTGAGTCAAATGCTGACTGAAATTTTCATACTAATTGTTATTCCATTATTTATACACTGAATTGACGACGATTTTTTCCGTCATTAAAATCATGACAAGGAGCACACGACGGTTGTGACCGGTTGGCAGGAGATGCTCACTCCTCCATGGCACCTGATCCCACCTCTGATGTTTTGGAGGTCCATGTTTACTTTGCTCCTGTTTTGTATTGTTTTATGGACTTATGATCTTGAATAATGTTCATTATCTCCGTATCGTTCATGAATGTAAATCTGTTTTTCTACAAGGTAGTAGTATAAAACATTATATTTTTCTGTCTTCATGACTTTCTCTTCAAAGAAGGAAGTGACAACGATTTAATAAATTTCTTATTAATTTTTTTTCATTGATATTGCTACAAAGAGCAAAACATATGGATAAACTTGTTAATATTTACTAGCCCGTGGACAACTCTAGAAGAGTTTTACTAACCAAACCAAAATTAACCAGCCTCGGGCGTCGTTCTAGTGAATTTTTGTTGAAGACTTAAGAAAGCGTTAAATATCGGATATTTTTTGAAATCGCAGAAATTTCCACCCACTGGTGGCATATTTTAGACTTATCTACTAGACTAAAGCTACATTTTATGGATTCCGAAAGAATTTTCAATTCTACCACGATTATCGTAAACTTCAAAGGAAACCGCCGGACATTATTCTCCAATAAATCACGAACGTCATCAAAAAATTATCAGATCAGAAACACGTATCAAATCTTAACAATTCAAATGCATGTTTGGCTGTAGAATGAAATACTTGTTTAGACCGCATCGATGTGTCGTCAACACTGTAAATTGCATTCCTTAACTGTTTTAACTGTCTTTTAAGTACGGAATTTATCGTTTGTGATAATTTTGAAAGATAAGCTAAGTACGAGGGGTGATCAAAGAGTTCGCAAACTAGTTGAATAACTTCCATTAACGAAAGAATATTTGGTTCCAATCTTGATTATATTCTAAATTAATCCTCCACAATTTTAATGCACACCAACCACTGTTCTGCAGAGTCGCGAATCACGTGATATTGGCTGTCACGTGACCCACTCCGTAGCATTCTATCACAAAAGTTGAAAGATTTTTCTGCGTTTTATATCTCTTTCTATGTGAGTTAATTTTTATGACAAGAACAGCTAATTTGTCAAAAATGGTCATATCTCGGCAACAGAATGGGTGGATAAGAATATCCTTTCCAAAAATAAGCATGGCGACCATTAAAACACAAATTTTCTGTCTCGGGAGAGACCTTTATTCAAAGTGGATAGAGAATGGGTGCCTCCTTTTTATCATATCTACCAGGTAATATGTTTAAAATCTAAAGTAAACGATATCTTAGGTATTTAATAATTATATTATAGTTCAAATATTCAACTATTTCTCAGTGTTAATTGGAGGTCTTTGATATCAAATTGCTTAATTAAAAATACATATCTTTTCAAACTTGCTTTCACTGGGCAAGATGACAAATATCATTTTTAACCATCTGCCTTCCTTCACTAAAACGATCAATCCGATCACTAATTGAATTTATGGGGACTCATTTATCTTAATAAACTGTGTACAAATTATTATATGATACTGCAGAGGGATTTCTAAGATATACAATAAATTTTACAGCCGTTTGTTGAAGGTGTTCGACTGAGAAAACCATTTTTCGTCACAAGTGACCTACATAGTGACGTCATTTTCACATTGTGAAGTCACAAACAAGCAGAAAAAACTTTATTCAGCATATGCTATTTATAGACCTTGTGTATGGCTATGTGTGTACCGAATTTCATTCTAATCTGAATTGTGGTGTTGAAGATATAGAGATAGCCCGCGAACTTTTTGATCACCCCTCGCATCTTAGGATAACCCGTTTTTAATAAACGAATTAAAAAAAAAAACAGACTGTATAATGAGTTGTATTATTATTTTATTCAAAATGTGAATAGTAATTATGATTGGATTGTTACAGCAACAACAATGGCCCATCTGAGGCCCCAATTTCGATATTCAACATTAATTGAGATTTTAGCAACAACTCTCCAAAACTGTTCTGCCTACTGTACACAGGTTACTGTAAGTTGTAAGATCATCTTACCAATTCCTTTTGTATGAATTGTACAATAAATAAGATCAAAACAAGTCTTTTCTTTCGTAAAGTTCCTTCAATTTTTTAGTTTAATTTTCGTCAGTTTTGTCTTTGAGAAATGTCCCCTTGAAATCCTATAGGACTGTTTTAAGGTTTGATGGGTCAAAGTATTTCAAAAGCGCCTTTTACTACCTTGTCCTCTGAGTACTTTAAAACAAAAATATTGCACTCAATGAGAAATTCAAAATAATTGTATTAAATGTGCGAATAAATATCAAGTTCTTGGCAATTAGTAATCCGGTAGTCTTAAAAATAAAACGAAATGTTTTGAAACTCTTTACACCCCTTGGAATACATTTTAGGGTTTGATAGATCGTATCCAATACAGAACTTGACCTAGATATTATTATGGTAAATTTGTATACCATATTTCAATTTAGTATGTGCAACATCTGTTAAGAAAATAAAAGGAAATTGCAAATAAATTGACTTTTTCTAATTTCAAGGGACATATTAGTACATGTACGATTAACTGTCAAAAATGCTCTATCTTATCTAAAACGAAAATGACCTACACATTCTTATGATAATTCTGTATATCAAATTTCATTTAGTTTGTACAACCTCAATGAACAAAAACTGTAAACCGACAGACAGATAGACCGACAGCAGCATAGCAATACGTTCTTTTTTCTTCAAAAATTGACGTAAATGGTTAAAATTACTGACTTATCTTATAAAAACAATAAACAAAATATGAACTATGTACAGTCCCTTACAATACCAGATCTGGGATGAAGTGTCTAGGTGCAGAAAACACGATCAATATATTAATGCAAGAGTGTTTGTTTTTATGCGTTGTTTAACATCCCTCTCGAAAATGTTTCAATGATATGGATACCCCACCACTTGCCGATAGGGAGCTGCAAAAGTTGACCTATGCTCGGCACTCAGGGCCATTGGGCAGTAAGGAATCTTTTCGTGCCAGCACTTTCTTCGACACTGGAGATCAGTGTATACGACCTCATCCAAAAGACCCTTCTTTGTGCGCTAGGATCAGAAGACGCTCTATAACAACTGCGCAGCGAAATGATTATGCCCTAATAACGAATTACTCTTTCTCTTGAGAATAATGAATCCACCATCCATAAATATTGCTGTACTATTTAAATTGATTTACTAATTTAATAAACGTCATCAATCAACCGGATCTGATAACTTACTAGGTCTCGATGACAATTTGATAGCAAAGAGATAGCATTATTCTGATTTAAATGTTCGTTATAACGGTTGTTACCCAATATCAGTCATAAAATACTCCTCACGTCCTATAAACGCATTATCAGGAGTGATTCGTGTCGTCTATTGAAAATTGAAGTCATGTCATAGTCTGTTGAATCTAAATTTAACAATATTCTTTTCCATGGCAGATATATTGATGATAATTTCATAATTTTCAACGGAATAAAGGTGGAAATTCTTTAATAAATAACTTTAATATTTTAGAAATTATTTAATTATGGATTCGAGTCTGGGGACGTAAGGATCAGCTCATCTCCTCACCTGACGACTCTAGAGTAGACGCTTTAAAAACTGAGTCACGTGGGCGACTCTAGAGTAGACGCTCTAACCACTGCGCCACGCGGGCGTCTGTTGGGATCAGAAGGGTTCGACTGGGATGCTTACTCCTCCAAGGCACCTACCTGATCCCACCTCAAGGATTTCTAGTAGACCCTGTTTTATTTTTATGCCTTGTTCAAAACTTTGTATTGTTTATAGGATTTTTAAGACGCGTCCTTTTATTTTAATCAATTTAATAAAACATTTTTTTAATTGAAACAAGCCGTTTGTAGGGAAATTCAAAAATAACCATTGACAGTTCAAACGAAGGCCGGGTCAGTTTATTGATTTCTATTGATTATTTTGGAGTTTATAGTCCAGAAACAAGATTCATTACAAAAGGGACATACGATACAGTTTGCGACAAGCAATAGCATATTAATTGTAATAATCTGAAATAAGAATATTTGATGAAAAATAAGCACTGACAACGGAAATTAAAATACAGTAATAAATTTCTATCCATTTGAGAAGGACCCGAGATACTAATAAGGACGAAAATATTGTTCTATAATATTATTTTCTCGGAAATGACATGTATTATCTGAAAAGTCTAGACCTTAAACATCATGTCTTTTCACGCAGTCTTCATCGGATCCAGTCAGAAAACAAGAGGCCATTGGGCCACATCGCTCACCTGAGAAGCTTTGACCATTCTGTTCTTTACCAGATTTCCCCCTTGTAATACATTATGTATCCCCACCCTACCCCACTGATCATAATTAAGACATTTTGAAATCAACTACCCCAGGATCCTTCCATGTGCAAATAAGTTTCAGCTTTTCTGGCCCAGTGGTTCTTGAGAAGAAGATTTTCAGAGATTTTTCCTATATATTTTTATGTAAAACTTTGATCCCCCCATTGTGGCTCCACCCTTCATCTGGGGGTCATGATTTGAACAATTTAAAATCTACATTACCCAAGAATGCTTCCACATAAGTTTCAACTTTTCTGGCCCGGTGGTTCTTGAGAAGAAGATTTTCAAAGATTTTTACAATATATTTCTATGTAAAAATTTGATTCCCCATTGTGGCCCCGCCCTTCCCCCGGGGGTCATGATTTGAACAATTTAATATCTACACTACCCTAGGATGCTTTCACATAAGTTTCAGCTTTTCTGGCCCAGTAGTTCTTGAGAAGAAGATTTTCCAAGATTTTTCCTATATATTTCTATTGTAAAACTTTGATTCCCCATTGTGGCCTCGCTCTTTCCCCGGGGGTCATGATTTGAACAATTTAGAATCTACACTACCCAAGAATGCTTCCACATAAGTTTCAACTTTTCTGGCACAGTGGTTTTTAAGAGGAAGATTTTCCAAGATTTTTCCTATATATTTCTATGTAAAACTTTGATTCCCCATTTTGGCCTCGCCCTTCCCCCGGGGGTCATGATTTTTACAATTTAGAATCTACACTATCTCAGGATGCTTCCACAGAAGTTTCAGCTTTTCTGGCCCAGTAGTTCTTGAGAAGAAGATTTTCCAAGACTTTTCCTATATATTTCTATGTAAAACTTTGATTCCCCATTGTGGCCCCGCCCTTCCCCCGGGGGTCATGATTTTTACAATTTAATATCTACACTACCCTAGGATGCTTTCACATAAGTTTCAGCTTTTCTGGCCCAGTAGTTCTTGAGAAGAAGATTTTCCAAGATTTTTCCTATATATTTCTATGTAAAACTGTGATTCCCCATTGTGGCCCCGCCCTTCCCCCGGGGGTCATGATTTGAACAATTTAATATCTACACTACCCTAGGATGCTTTCACATAAGTTTCAGCTTTTCTGGCCCAGTAGTTCTTGAGAAGAAGATTTTCCAAGATTGTTCCTATATATTTCTATGTAAAACTTTGATTCCCAATTGTGGCCCCGCCCTTCCCCCGGGGGTCATGATTTGAACAATTTAATATCTACACTACCCTAGGATGCTTTCACATAAGTTTCAGCTTTTCTGGCCCAGTAGTTCTTGAGAAGAAGATTTTCCAAGATTGTTCCTATATATTTCTATGTAAAACTTTGATTCCCAATTGTGGCCCCGCCCTTCCCCCGGGGGTCATGATTTGAACAATTTAATATCTACACTACCCTAGGATGCTTTCACATAAGTTTCAGCTTTTCTGGCCCAGTGGTTCTTGAGAAGAAGATTTTTTAATGATCCCACCCTATTTTTGTCTTTTCTTGATTATCTCCCCTTGCGAGGGGATATGTCCCTTCATTTTAAAGACGTTTGCGGGAGTTTTTTGTGCGCATCTTTCTGCGCAATCGAAGCTCTTCAATCGAAGGAGTCTGGTAAAATGGGAAGGAATGTTGGTAAAATCAGGTGGCAAATGCTGGCCGGGCCAAAGGACAATTATAATTTATGAAAGGCATATCATTTTCTTTGTTTTTATAAAAAAAGAATAAGATAATAAAATTTTAATTTATCTGAAAATTTCAGTTCAATTATATAGGTATTTTGTAAGAAATTTGAAAAAAAATAAAATGTGCCCGGTTGTAAAAAGGTGCCTCATTTTACCAGGACACACAAAGATGGCGCCGTAGAGATCTGACATCGTCTGTCAAGCGGTCGAAACATGTTGAAAATGACTGATCGCGATCGAGTTGGGGGGAGATTTGTGAAAAAGGGTACAATGAATAGAAGATTAAACATGATGAAGATACGTGAGGCTACTGTGTAAGTATACATTGATATAATAATTACACATTTTTTGTCCTTTCATATCGATTACTTTATCAGCGTTTTTATCAGCAACAGTGATGCATTTGATCTTTTTTCTTACAAAATGAGGCTATTGAGTAGCTATTGACATTTGACAGTATGTGAATTAGATTACTAATCACAGTAATTCGCAGACCTGGTTCAAAATTTGCATCTGGGTCGAACTTGCAGACTAAATATAAAGCTTATGTTTTTGATATTCAGCAGTAAACGAAACACAACTTGGGTATTTATACAAATATTGATTTATAAATTTATAAATTTTATTACTAAGACTAGGTTGTTGTTTACTTTCAGGACTCAAAATGTTGCACAAACAGAAGGGCACACATGTGAATCGAATGATGAATCATGGAGAAAAGGGAGGCGAATCGTTGAGTTGGATCATATGGCGAAACAAATGAACTGTTGGGATTGTGGGCACACACTGACTTTAAATAACATCGTAAATGAAAGGCGTCAAGGGTTTGCTTCAAACCTGACTATTACCTGTGAGTGCGGTGTTCTGAATGAAGTAACAACTGGCAAGTCACACAGAGTTAATAAACGCGGACCTGCTGTGTTTGACATAAACACAAAGGCAGCTTTAGGTATTGATAGTTTATATACCATTATAGTCAATATTTAAATATAAAAATAACAATAAAAATTTTATGTGATAAAATTGAATACGTTGATTGACAGACATTTAGCAACAATTGATCATTATAGTAGAGGGTGGGGCACTGTCATGATTAGCAACTGAAAATATGGGCAAACTTTATCTTGCTAAGAAGAATTTACTTGTTTATTTATTATTCTGTTTTACCTTTTTCTTATATGTACCTTATTGCAGCTGAAGTAAGTAAAACCGTAAGCTTGTAGTAGTTCTACCACTATTTATAGTAGTGCTAACCATACATCTATCTGTTGTAAAATTACCGGTATACTGGGTAATAGCTACTTAGACAAGAATGTCACGCTTTATACCCTCCTTTTGTGGTGCTTGGTACTAACAATTTTGTAACCCTTTGCACTCCTTCTGTGCTACATGTAAAACCTATATTTCATTGATATATTTCTAACAGCTTGCCTACTAGATTAGAATAATGACTCTTTTATCACTTTTATAAATGTAGCTTTGATAGAAACAATTATTTAAAAGCTATATTGAATTTAATTGTTTGATTTGAAAATATGTAATTGCTTTCCTATCATAAGAAAACTTTAATATTCCTTTATATCATTATCAGCCATAATTTCTACCAGTAATTTGTTGTTTTTGATTTTTTAACATTCTTCATATGTGTTGTTATTAGACTGACATACGATTAGATATATATAAAGTGACCTTAAATTATTATACAGGTATGCTTCATAGTGGATCCGGGCACACACAGGTCACCAACTTTATGTCTTCCATAGAGATAGAGGGTATGCACCATAGAACTATGAAAGCCCGTGAGTGTGAAGTGGAGCCACATATCCAATCTGTTGCCCAGCAGTCATGCAGTGAGGCCTTATTGGAGGAAATACAGGGCAATGTATCAGCAAGAAGGTACATGCTATATGGTTTTTATATACCCAAAAGATCATGTTATGCCAAAGTGTCCATCATCTCCATCCTCTATAACACACTGAAATGACAGGTTTCCATACTGTTTCAAGTTCTGTAGGTCAAAGATCAACTTCACACTGATAGGTCCAAATTGGGGCTGGTTTATATATAACCCTTAGGCCAGATTTGATTACATGCTAAAGTGAGCTAGGATAAGCACAATTTATAAAAAAAAAGGAAGTGCTGTTATGAATAATTGATGACTCACTCTTATACTTTTGCTATAAAATATATACCGGTATACATTATTTCTTACGAGTCTTAAAATGAGTTTTCTTGTTTCCAGTGTAAATGAATCCAATGACGGTCAGCAGGCTCGCAGCTCTGGGGAGTTTAAGTACGACATGGGATGGCAGAAGCGTGGATCAGGAAGGGCCTATAACAGTAAATCTGGAGTGGGAACATTAATCGGCAACAAGTCCGGGAAAATATGTGGCTTTGGTGTTCGATCAAAGGATTGTCGCAAATGTTCCTTTCATACAAATATGGGGAAAACTCCTCCAGAACATAAGTGCTGTAAAAATTGGGAGGGCTCGTCAAAAGCAATGGAGAGTAACGTTGCAGTTGAATTAGTGAACAAAATTGAAAAAGAAAATGTTGAAGTATCAGTGTTAGTTATGGATGACGACTGCACAACAATGGCACGAATCAATGAAGAAATTCCACATCCGGTGATCAAATGGAGTGACATTAGTCACACTAAAAAGCATCTTGGTAACAGTTTATACCAACTACAAAAGAAACACAAGAATTTCAACAACAATTGTGTCAAGTATTTTCAAAAATGCTTCTCTTACGCTATTGTACAAAATAAAAATGATACAGAAGCATTAAAGAAAAACCTAAAGCAAATAGTGCCACATGCTTTTGGAGAGCATGACCAGTGTGACTCAAAATGGTGTACTTATAAAACTAATCCTGAAGAGTTCCGCCACAAGTCCCTTCCATCTGGAAAAGATCTACAGGGTGATGAATTAAAAAATGACCTGAACATTATATTTGAAACATTTATCAATAATGCTCACAAGATTTCCCCTGCTGCATCTACTAGAGATGTTGAATCATTCAATAATTCAATTGCTGCAAAAGCCCCCAAAAGACTGCACTATTCTTCATCATCTAGTTTGCAAAATAGAGTTAGTTGTGCAGTAGCAGAGAAAAACATGGGCTCAACATACGTCAACAAAGTTAACGAACTGGTGGGTGTTTCGCCTGGACGAGTTTTTCAAAAACTTGCAGAAAAAAAAGACAAAACGCGCAAACGCAGACTCGCGTATGAAAATACAAGAGAATTCAAAAAAAGAAAACTTGAAAGAAAATTAAAAAACAGTACCATGAATTCCGCTTCTCAAATTCGGGAAGGAGTAACTTATCAGTCATCTGTTGATTTGACACAATCTGACGGCGAGTTTGTCAAAGAAATACCTGCTCCAAGCATTGTACCAACTGTCACTCCATGTATATTACCAAAGAAATATACCTTTGTGTATTGTGACATCGAAACAACATCTCTTAATAAAACGTGTGATATCATTCAGATTGCGGCTGTTTCAGAAAATGGCAAGTTTTCGAAATACATCTTACCTAGTCAACGAATTTCAACAGCAGCTTCTCAAGTCACTGGACTGACTGTTCATGGAAATGTTTTGCATTTGAATGGTACTCCTGTAACATCCGTTTCATTGCAACTTGCATTGGCATCATTTCTGGCATGGTTAGATGATCAAAAGCCTTGTATTTTTGTAGGACATAATTTCTTGAGGTTTGATTTACCTAGGGTCTTACGAAATTTTGAAATTTGTCATTTTCTTCATGCTTTAGAACCAGTTGTATTAGGTGTAGTAGACACACTACTTCTGTTTAGAGAAGTTTATCCTGGTCTGGAAAAATATTCACAAGAGTTTCTTGTTACATATTTTTTAAATGAAAACTATGCAGCTCACAATGCTGAGGATGATGTTCTTGTTCTTCAAAAACTTGTTCAACATGTAAAACCGTGCACTGAAGTTCTTGTACGCCACAGTTCAAGTATGCATACCTTGGTTGAGAAGTACCTTTTTGACAAAATTGTAGATAAAAACTTAAACACCTTGTTAGTTTTATGCAATGATAAGATACTTTCAAAGCAAATGTGTAAAAAGATTGCTGAAAGTGGATTAAACTTAGGTCATCTAAAACTTGCTCACACCAGAGGTGGTTTAAAAACACTCTTGTCTGAAAAATTCGATGGGAAACCTCGAGTAACATCAAAAAAATGTTTACTTGAAAAAGTAAATAAGTATTTTGAAGACAAACAGTAAGGCAAAACAAATTTTAGCTGAATGTAACAATAGACATTAGACGTTTAATTGGCTGTATTTGTACATGTATAGTTTTTTTGCATCTTAGTTTTACAAGCTCTGTATAGCTGTAAACATTTGAATGTATATATGGCCATACCAATTAGAAAAGTAAATAATATTTCTGTAGTTTTCTAATTTCAGCATTTAAGGGACATTATCCCTCTGCTAAGAAGGATAACTTCTTTTTTAAATTTCTCACAAATTCATCATAGATCTAATGTAAATTTGTAAATAAGAAAAACAAAACCCTGTATGTAACCTGCATTATACCACGTTGTATAAGGTTTTGTATTTGGTTTTAAAGTCATTGTTGTGTTCATGAAAATCAATATTAGAAATTTAAAATTTCCATAGTGAAATTTAGAGGAGAGGGTCAGGACCCCTTAAAGAGGAATTTCAGATGTAATATGTTGCATTGGGGTTTTTTTGTAATTGAAATCAAAATCTAAGAAAAAATGTATGTTTTTCTTATGTTGATGCATATTTTACAACCTCTGACATCGAAAAACGTCTAACATCGTGCTAGCAAATGTTGTTTTATTTACTAAATGAATATGATGACCCCCATTTTTCTTTATATCATTATTATCAGTATACTTAAATGTACAATATGTATGAATTTAAAAAAAAATAAATTCGTCAAACTTTTTTTATTGACTTTTTAATGCGTAAATTGTATAAATTATGCGAAAACAATGTACATTTGGTTAGATAAATGATAATTTGAAAAATGATATTCTGTTTGTGTTTTTTCTTATATTCAATCAATATCTGAATTCAACATCTTGTTAGTAGTGTATACTGACTTGTATGATAAAATGAAAAAGTTAGAACTCTGATAAATATATAAAAAGTAGTATATTTTTAAGATAGTGTGTAATTGAAAAATGGTCAGAATTTCACTCAATAATTGATTAACGGTCAGTTTTAAAAATTCTTCACAACAAAAAAACTAATCTGATAACCATACCTTTTCTTTTTATATTTGCATAAAGCATACTCTAAGGAAGGAAATATGTAAAAAAGAAAAAAAATAAATTCGGAAAAAAAATTATAGAAATCGTCTTTAAAAATTTAAATTTCCCTTCACCCAAGGATGCTTTGTACCAAGTTTGGTCAAAATTGGCCCAGTGGTTCTTGAGAAGAAGTCGAAAATGTGAAAAGTTTACAGACGGACAGACAGACAGACAGACAGACAGACAGACAGACAGACAGACGGACGGACGACGGACAAAATGTGATCAGAAAAGCTCACTTGAGCCTTCGGCTCAGGTGAGCTAAAAACCAAGATACCATAACAAAAAAGTTAAATTGCTAAAAATTATTTTTTTTAATCTGATAGAATTTGGGACAAAGACATCCACTTTCTCTTTAAAAATTTATTTCCGCTTAATGGACAAAGATGACTTGAACTTAACAAATTTGAAATACAGAGAATTGTAGTTAAAGGGTTGATTACGAGTTTTGAAATACAGAGAATTGTAGTTGAAGGGTTGTTTGAGAGTGATAAGTATATCCTTTAATTTTCACATCGGTATTTTTGTCATTATTTGTATGCGGTCCCGTATTGCATTGTAAAGGTCGTGTGCCTTTTTTCAAGACTCTTTTCAGCAGGGACAAAGGATACAGATAAAAACAATAGGACAAAAACTAGAGCCGAGCTCGTTGCAAAGCAACGAGTAGGTCTTCCGTCGGAGCTGCGGACAGGGAGAAATGACCTTGGGTCAAGGTCATTCCACGTTCTAATGTTAAAGCAATCTTTTAAGGGTAGATGTCATCTTATTTATGTTTTACTATTAAAAAAGATAGTAAAGGAATGTTTGCGACCTTGACCTTGTTAAAATGACCTAACGTCACACCATGACACACGCTGGTGAGTAGCAAAGCCATTTGTGTGCTACCTTATTGACGAATTCTTAAGCTATACTTTTTTCGATAGGCCTTGTCATAGCTAATACGTGTATACATGTGTAAATCTAGGCATGAAAGCGTTATCCTTTCTTTATCAAAAGTCATGGTCAATTTTAAGCAATATTAAAGCCGGTTAAACTTCAAGGTCAAAGTTCATTATATGCTAGTATTTGAAATGATTTTATCACAGGTTACATACATTTGATTTTTGTGTACTACGAAAACCCTATCTCTTCTCATTCAAAAGTTATGATCAAGATTAAAATTGTGAAAAGTAAGTCAAGCCTCAAGGTCACGTTGTCAAAATCAGCGTATCGGTATTTAAAAAAAAATGTTGTTACAGGTAATACACAGTGGTAAAATAAAAGCCCTAATCGATCTCTTTTCTCTCAAAAGGTATGACTATGGTTAATGTTTTTGAAAAGTGGGTCAAACTTCAAGGTCAAAGGGTCAAAAATCATAATGAATTTTCAAAGGCGTTGACACAGGTATTACATGTACATGTTTATAAAATGAATTCAAAGCTTTCAATAGTTATGGTCAATTTAAAGCAATGTTATTTTTTTAAGTAGGTCAAGATCAAGGTCACTGAGTTAAAAATCACAGTATATTTGAAAATCAGATGTCACAAATAATGCACATGTGAAATATGAAAGTCCTATTTCAACTCATTCAATAGTTATTATCAAGTTTAAAGTTCTCGTGATAGATGGACACTGTCAGACTGGTTGACAAATAAGGTTTAATGTGCCCTAATAAAAATAAATACACGTTATTTGAACATGATAAATTGAGAAATACGAAGAATAAAAAACTAGAAAATATTAGAAAAAAATTGCACTGAAGCTATATTCAATATCCGTGTTTTAATCTCTTTTAGTCCAATAAACACGAAAGAAAGGCTTTGACTATTTGTATGAAATTACAGGAAGAAATTTTGCATTTTTTAGAAAAATTTCTAATAATTCTTTTTTTTTCTCGTATTCTTAAAGCTCATGTTTGGTGTTCTTCTGTGTAAAACAGCATGTAGTTTAGTTAATATCATGTACATGCACATAAAATCGTGTCGTTGTGATATTCTAGCTTTTTATTTGAGGAAATAAAAGAAATTTATGAGCATATCATTCGGAAAAATACAATGATAAGTTATGTAGCAAATTATGCAAAACTCAAAGTTACTTAATTTTATTTTCGATTTTCATGAGAATTGAAAACGTCACTTCCACTTACAATTTACTGTGTGCATTTGTCATGTTTATTTGTAATTGCTAATTTAAACAACATCGCAATTTTTTCTGAAATAAATTAAGCAACAATTAGAATAACTTGATATAGGCCCGTATACATATAACGATTGCAATTACTTCAAAGTTGAGAGGGAGACGACGGCGCCTAAAAGATGTGTACCTTTCCAATAATATAGAATCATCCGTTCAAATTAAAAACAATTAAGTTGCAGTAGTGATATCCCCAGTTCTTTTAATAACGAAACTATAATGGACTTCACAAAGGTAGAATTCAAACATTAATTTATGTACATGTGCAATTACAATCACTATCAAAATTGGCAGAGTTATCGATAGGTCATCCTGCGTCACCTTTCAGTGTAACCGATAGACTCGTCCAGAGAAATCATCTGTACCTGAGCAAAATCGCAGCGCCTCTTATTCATTCGTCAAAGAATAGAATCAGACATTTTATCTTTAAATACTCGTACATGTTCAAGAAAACCTTTATATTTGTGTCTAGAAATATTCTTACGATTTACGCAAATAACAAATTCTTGATTTTAAACTGAGTAAATCGATGACTAGCATCGTTTTAGATAACTCTGGGACTCGCGTAAAAATCAAAGAGCGGTAATGTTGACCTCAGGAATGTATATAGGTCAATGCATGCGCGATCGATAAACAGGTTGCACAACTGTAAACAAAGCAATCAAGGTCCGACGAAAATTCACGATGCATGAATAAAATGACAGTGAATTATTTTAAGCTTGATTTTTTTTTTTATAAATAATGCAACATTGAGTATCAATCGAATGAGAGATGATAAGTATTTTTCCTATCTCCCGTCTTGTAATTCAAACTAAATGCAAGGAGAAAGTTGTCTCTGAATAATCTGTATGACATCCAGCTAGAGAATACGTTAAAAACTTTATTTCAACAAAGTTTAACATTCAGTTTAGTTAAGTATATTATTAAGGTCTTCCGTTTCCAACGGAAGACCTTCTACTGATTCTGATGATTAAGATTATTCTTATTATTCTTTTTTTTTTTCCTTTTCCTAGACGCCAACTTTGAGGCCTCATATTTCACTCATTTCTCAATGGATTTTGCTCAAATTTTCAGAGTTTATAGACGTTACTAAATTCTATCAGAATGTTATCTAAAATTTCAAAAAGTCACTTCCGGTTTTGAGTTATTTCCCTTTAAACGAAAATTTATAGGCTTTCGTTTCCAGACAAAGGCTCAGAGACGGCTAAAGTTGGAGCAGAAATTTTACTGATTTTAGATAATGCAAGGATTGAAGTTGTGCATGACGGTTTTTGTTTTTCGATTTCTCATTTCAAAATGGTGCTATATAGGGGTCAAAAATTAGAACGCCTAAAAGAGCGAAAATTTACACATATTTTGCTTTTTATCTTCTAAACTAAAAATATTTTGTTAAAACATGTAGAACAGAATTTGTGCAGAATTACAAGATCTTTCAAATGATATCTCCAAAAAAGGGCTGACCCCTAAATTAAGGGATCTAGAGGGGCCAAAAGTTTTTTCCAGATATCTCAAAAATTATTGAGAATTTGTAATACATCCAAGAAGCAAAGTTGTTCAAAATGTCAAGTTTATTCTATTGAAGTCGTCAAAATGCGTCCGGCGATGTCACTTCCGGTCAAACCGGAAGTAGTCAGAAAATGCATATTTTTGCCGTTCTTGACAAGTTTTTGGGTAACATATGTCACTGGAAGCATAAAACTTAATTTTCCGTCCATCGACATCACTTCCGGTCAAACCGGAAGTAGCCAAAAATAGTTTATTTTTTTAAAGTTTTGATGCAAAATTGAAATTATAAAGTGACTGGAGAAGACTAAGCTCATTGCTTTCTTTTGTTGACGTCACTTCTGGTCAAAACAGGACGGAAGACCTACTCGTTGCTTTGCAACGAGCTTTGCTCTAGTTCTTATCCAGTTTATTTCAGTTATACGTGTTATACGCGTACGCATAAAGAATTCTTCACTTGCCGTATAAAATTAATCAGTTACCTGTACATAAAGTTTGCTGCTCATTCAATAACACAAGATTCGAACAAAATAACGTTTTCATGAGATCAATAAGATGTTAAAGACCCATTTCAAATCGATAACCATATCGAAAATATATACCGTTTTTGAGTTATAATGCAAAAACTTTCATGCTCCCTTGACCCCTAATTTGAGGGGCCAGCCCCTTTTTAATGATGTCAAATGATAGATCTTAAAATTATGCACAATATTTGTGAAATATGTTTTAACAAATTATTTTTAGTTTAAAAGATACACAAGGAAATATATGTAAAATTTGGCGCTTTTAGGCATTCTCATTTTTGACCCCTATCTAGCACCGTTTGGAGCGCAGAAATCGAAAAAGAAAAACCGATGTGCACAACTTCAATTCTTCTAGTATTTAAATGCAGTAGACATTCTGCTCCAGCTTTTGTCGTTTCTGAGCCTTTGTCTGGAAACGAACAGTACCAAATTTTCACTTAAAGGGAAATAACTCGAAAGCGGAAGGGAATTTTTGAAATGTATGAAAACATTTTAATTGAGTTTTGTAACGTCCAAACACTCTGAAAATTTGAGCGAAATCCGTTCAGAAATGAGCGAGTTACGAGGTCTCAAAGTTGGCGTCTAGGAAAAAAAAAGAATAATAGGGAATAATCTTAACCATCAGAATCAGTAAAAGGTCTTCCGCCTGAGCGGAAGACCTTAAAAATGCTTCGAAAGTTTTATTATTATACATAGTAATAAAACAGGAAAAACGAATACAATAATTAGTACTTATATAAAAAAAGATCTATTTAACAATCTAATCGATGATAAACAATGATCTTTAAAATCTGACGCGATGAACAATTAGAAGATTAAGGGCCCGCTATTCAACGGTCACAATTGCCGCAAAGACCTTGTCCTGATCAAATAAAGAACAAAAAATCATAGAAAATGCAATATGAAAAGAATGGTGTACCATTTTATACCATAAAATTCATACAACGATGACATTAAATGATATCCGAATACAATTGCGATAGAAATATTACCTACGATAAAGATAAGACAGAAAAGAAAATGAAGCTTAGATTTTAAACAATAAATCTGAAGTTATTAAAGAGTAGTCATGTCTACTTAAACCATGCAGTCTTATATTTGACACACACCTTTGAAAATCCGACGTTACCTGTCTAACAGTCACATTCGCCGTGAACATTCTATGAAGATGAGATAAAAAGAAAAATAAACTTTTTTCATTCAAATTACAAGCCCATCATTTATATCTGAATTGTCATACTTTATTTATTTTCGTTTAACATATCATGGCAAGAGTTGTCAGACTGCATCAGGGCTTCTTACTCTTCCATGGCATCTGATCTGATGTTCTAAGAAATTCTTGTTTGATATACATCTTATCTTTTATCTTTCAATGAATTCTTAAGCTTTCTGGTTGTTATCCTAAAATTTCATTCATAGAAAATTCAGTATAAATAGAAGAGCATCTCAACGTGTATCATTCTCAGAATTCACATATAACTGATGATATTAAATTAGATTGTTGATACTTTGTCTCACTAACTTCTGACAAATTGTTAAGGTCAGACGACACGTTCCTTAAATACATATCTAGCATCTATTGGTATTATATCAATAAGTGCTCATTTTTTTTTTATTCTCTCCTAATTTTTTCCATTGTTTTCAAAATGTTTTTAATTATAAGTACACCAAAAATTGTGTAATAGGTCATTTAGAA
>NW_026925161.1:0-25689 GCF_032062105.1 Saccostrea cuccullata
GGTAAAAAAAACCCATAGCTGAAAATTTAGGATCTCACTTGACTGGCATTCTGAACTTGATAGAGGTAAAAAAAAAATATGTCAGAGGAAAATACAAAGGAGACCGTACCAGAAACACAGGATCTTATGCACTTAGATGAAAGAAGTTTGATATGCGGTATCTTAGGAGATATGAACATTGTTATGCAGGTAATGAAAGAAGTGCTGAAAGAGATTCGTGATCTAGGAAGGGAGGCAGACCAGGAGAAAAAGAAAGAAGAGTCCCGCCAGCACCCACAAGAGGTAACTACGCCAGACTGTTTGATATGCCGTATCCTAAATAAACAGAAAGAAGTGCTGACAGAAATTAGTAATTTAGCAAGGGAGACAGACCAGTTAGTAAAAGAAGTACAAAAAGCACGGTGTAGTACCTAAACGGTTGCTATCAGAAAAAATTGCGCGTTCGTTACTGCTATCTGAAAATTGAGCGGTTGCTAGTGGAAAAAATGGACGAAATTGTAAGTATTTTCTTCGCTGGCTCAACAAAATGGTCAATAATTCAATTATTAAAGTTTAGCTGCTTGGTATTTCACCCTTACGGAACGTTACATACATTTTAAAACTAACATGTATATTTAGAATTTTAATGAATTGAAGGATTGGCGATATATAAGACGAAAACTGTCGAAAGCGTTGGACACATTTACATGCACGTAAGAAATATATTAAAATTGCGTCAAAACTTTTAGATATTTGATAAAAATGAATCGACAGTTCGTTGTGTATTTGTAAATATTATTGGTTATTTTATATCATTGTCCGCTTTCATCGGTTTCTTACAAGCTAGAGCGTTTTTATTAAAAGAATCTTGTGTTACGGCTACTATTAGACAAAGGCACCGGTTACTATTTGAATAGGTTTAAGTTTTCAAATTTCATGAAATCACATCTTCAATTTACATATGTTATGCAATTATAGTTCCTTAAGAAAACTATATATATACCGTATATTCTTTCTTAATGATTGACTTGTCGTGTATGTTACTTTCGATCATATAATGACAAATTAATCGTATATTTATATGTACTATGTATGTTGTAGTGGAGTTTGTATGTACCGGTATACATATTTACCCTGTACACATAGGCTTTGGAACAGGGGGAGGCTAAGCCTTCCCATTTTTTTTTTTGCAAAGATAAAGACATAATATAGGCACTTAAAACTTGGGCTAATCTTTTTTTCATTGGACCAGGTGTAGCCCCCCCCCCCATCTTTCAATTTGCTTCCGACGTCTATGGCACATGCACACACACACAACTGTTTTGTCTTAGCCCTTAAATCATGTGACCATTCAATTTATTATATTCCAGCTATGTTATTATGCCAGATTGATTAAATTCACGATTTGGAATTTTAAAAAATCATAATTATCGATTCACAAACCACGAGAGATTATTTGTCTCAAATATTTACGCAACCCACCTCTACAAATCCAAACATAAACCTACAAATTAGCAATCTCTATATCTGATTTTTAAAAAAAAATATGAATTGAAAAATGAATAAAGCTCACATAAAGTTATAAAGTTTTGCTGTCCAACGTCGATAATTACTCAAGTACAAATTTTAATGAAAATATATTAAGTCAATTTACAAGAAATTCGACAGTAAAAAGAAGTGGAAAACATTAATGTAAAAACCACGCTTTCTTTCGTGGCGGGGGGGGGGGGGGGCTTGTCTTTTCTTACCTATATAATTTAAAGGGTGAAATTTAAAGAACTCTTAAAAGCCTAATGGGGCGAGGGGGTGGGGGTGGCGGTGATGTTTTAAATATTGCATGTTAGTCGTTCAACGAACCAATGCATCACCGTTCCTCGAAAAAGAAATATGGAATTAGAAATATTTGACAAAGCTTATACTTTAACTTTACTAGATATTATACATATCTAAGTATACATGTAGGCTACAAAAATCCCCAAAAACTCTAACTTAAGAAAGGTTTTAAAGAAATGATTGTGATTGATTGTAAATATATATTATATGCTATTTCAAATTGATTTACGGGTCATTTCGTGAAGCTTTCTTTTTATTTGTTTAGCAATTTTTTTCGAAGATCAGCTCTACTTTGCAAAAAGACGATAAATTAGAGTTACAGACGCGCCCCCTCCACATTTTGTTCCAAGCATAACCTTTACTTTCTAAAATGTTCATTGAAAGGCCTGTTGATTTTCTGCCAAGCATAACTTTTACTATATTGAAAATTTTCATTGAAGTCCTCCTTTTTTATTGCAGTATAGTCAAAGAAGGGTAGGCGGTAGCGCGTGAGAAAAAAATTATACTGAAAGAAGTTTGACAATTTTCCTTTTTTTCCATGTCAGCCTTTTTAAAACTAGATTTGAATTTTTCTGCACCCCCCCCCCTTTCAAAATCGAAGTTACACCCCTGAGTTAAGATGGTAAAAGTCAACTACATATATAGACATCTTATTTCACATGCAAATTGTGATATTTAAAATGTATATTTTAGACATTTGCTGCCATAAGTTTGTTTCATATCTCTGTTAATAAGGAAAATTTTCAAGTAGCAGCCGATGCGATGTTTTCAGTTATTAACCGGTGCAATATATGCTAAGACTCTGATAGCAACCGTAACTTTAAAAAATCGTGTTTTATCCAAAAATTTCTTTTAAAATACACTATTCAATTTTTTAAAATTATTTCCAGTATTATTATAGATTGACGCATCTTCAAATACCAAAATACCCACAATCTGAATAATAGATGATATAAAAAAGCATGAAAACTGTGTATTTATTGACTTAAGATTTGGTACAGGCTTCGGAAATTTTACTAATTCTAAATTATTAGAGGGCTATTCTGCAAATTACACATGACAACATCTATAGAAATACCTTACTTGTTCCGTGCACCCGGACTTTTCAGAGACTATCTTGATTTGGGGTCATAATTTCACTGTTTTACAACTTGTTCTAAGAGTTTTCAACATATTTATTTCTGCTAGCAGCCGCACAATTTTCGAATAGCAACATTGAACGCGGTTTTATTCCGATAGCAGCCGTTTAGGTACTACACCGTGAAAAGGAAAAAAAATAGAGGAGATTCCAGCCAGCACCCACAAGAGAAAAATTCTGTATGTATTTTGATTCTGAATAAAAATCTGTTATTGTCTGTCTTGTGTGTTATTGTTTTCAGAAAATCCAGTTTGAACCGGCTGGCTGAGCTTTGACTGTGAATGAAAACGTGACGTCATAATCACATTCTTGAGTCGCTGCCAAATCGTAGTAGCAGCGTTGTGAATCGTAGTTGCAGCGTATAGTAAAAAAAACTATATACAGTGTAAGCGCCGTATTTAGGGCTATGTACTGAATTGAACCCCCTAGCCCCTAGGGGCCCTGTACTGAGTTGACCCCCTATCCCCCAGATCCCCAACCTGCACTCCCTTGACCCACCTATCCCCCAGGGCCAAAAGTGCCCTCAGTTGACCCCCCCCTCCCCCAGGGCCAAAAGTACACTCAGTTGACACGCCCATCTAGGCCGCTTATACTACTCCCCCCTCCCCTCTGCATTCCACATGATTATAATGACAAAGTCATTGTTTTTCTTTTGGAGGCCCGAAATAAGTGTTAGGTTAAAAAGTAAAACAGGAGGTGAACAATGGCATTATGTAATAAAAAATCTGTGAAAGTATCATTAAAAAAAATTTTATTCAGCGGTAAAGGAGGAGATACGGATAAGAGATGGGTATATACCCTTCAATATTATAGAAAAAAATAGAAGTGTCAATGTTTTGCTCTGGAAAATTCAAAATACGTGTCCGATCAAAAAATAAAAATATTAGGTGAACAATGGCAATATGTAATAAAGATTCTGTGAAAGTCTCATCAAACTTCATTCAGTGGTATGAGAGGAGTTGCGGATAAGAGATGGGTACCCCAAAGCGTAACAGACAGATGGACGGACATACCGATTACTATATACCCTCCCACTTTTCAAGCGGGGGGTATAATTAAACATAGGTAATCAGAGATTACAGAGCTCACCTCAACGAATGTTGTGTTTAAGTAAGGCAAAGTCACACAATTAACCAACAAAAAGTGTACACGTACATCCAAGAATGCAAAATTTATGCAATTTTGATCTGATACTTAGATCTATATAAAAACTTCAACTCAGTTCTTCGTCAAAAAACGTAATTAAAATCCAGCATCTGAAACAAGTTTAAGAATTTTCATCCCTTGATTCATCATTTGTGCAAGTTTGACTTATATAAGCCTTATAAACTTTTACTCGGTCGATTATCTGGAAAATGTATGTCGAATTCAGCATCCGAAGCAGTCCATTAGTGTGAATCCTACGATGTATCATCCATGCAAGTTGCTCAACATAGGGCTCATAGTTACTTGGAAGGGAGGGTATGAAAAATAACGAACAGTATTCAATATCAAAGTCCATAAAACAATACAAAATAGGAGCAGAGCAAACACGGACCTCCGAAACATCAGAGGTGGGATCAGGTGCCATGGAGGAGTGAGCATCCCCTGCTGACCGGAAATGAAACCTGCATAAAAACTAGCCTTTTCACTCATCCAGAAAATGTAGGTCAGATTCAGCCAGCTTTTTTGTAAGTTTAGCCCCCCACTTTTGATTAGCCCCCCTTTCAATTTGCTTGCGACGCCCATGGTATTTCATCGCAGCTTTATGTGATATATACCCAAGGCGTTGGTGTCGGCGTCTCATGTTAAGATTTAAGGTGGATCTGACTGACATTTTCCGGATGAGTGAACAGAGGTTAAAGTTTTTTTGGAGCAGATTCATTCTAAAATATTTATAACCCCTATATATGTTGGTCAAACTTACATGGGTGATACGTCTAAGGATGCACACTAATGGACTTGCTTCTGATACTGGATCTGACATGATACATTTTCCGGATGAGTGAACGGGTAAAAGTTTTTAGAGTAGGTCTTATTTCGAATTCTAAGTGACTGTAAGACCCGTCCGAACCTAATTTACGTGGATGATGCATCAAAAGATGTACATTAATTGACTTGCTTCCAAGTAATCATAAGCCCCATAAGTTAACATGATGATACATCTAAGAATAAACAGTAATTGACTTAATTGCTTCTGATGCTGGATGTGACCTACATTTTCCTTATAAGTGAACATATTTAAAGTTTTGGAGCTGATCTTTTACCAAGAAACGACAAGGCATACCTGAACCAAATTTGCGGAATGATAATGTACACCAAGGGAATGAGGGAAGAACACTCTCAACCTTGCTTCAGATGCTGGATTTGATATACAATGTACATGTTCTGGATGAGTGAATAGTTTTAAGTTTTTTAACGAATATATGGAGATAACGAACGGTATTCATATGAGCTCTAAAGTCCATTAAACAAAACAAAATAGGAGCAGAGCAAACACGGACCTCAAAAACATCAGAGGTGGGATCAGGTGCCATGGAGGAGTGAGCATCCCCTGCCGACCGGTCACACCCGCCGTGTGCTCCTTGTCATGATCGGGAAAAAACGAGAAAAATCCGTCGACCATTCAGAGTGTATTTATTGGATATAATAAGTATGAAAAAACGTTAGTCAGCATTTATCTTATTGATAAATTGAATTTGCTGACAAGGTTATTGTATTGACTATTAAACTTTCAAAATGATAACTTTTAACCAGACTGTTGATATTCTTGATTCATCAATTTGTTTGTCAATAACTTACCTTGTTTTAGAAATTGTTCATACGTAGAGCATGCTATTATGTATCAAATCAATTAAGAAATTTTAGGACATACGCAACATGGATTGAACTTTATTGGCTTCATCCCTGGAGTTAAGGAGTTCCATGCAATACTTTTAAAGTCTATATATTGTGTTGTACACCTCTACTAAATCAAATTTAAATGAAAAGAAAATCTTGAATTTATGTTGTAAAGTAATTTTTGTATATTTTTCTTTGAATAGTGCAAGAATTTCATTATTTGATATCTATTCAAAACCCCTAGTAACGCATGTTGATTGTTTAGCTAAGAAAATGTGAGGGTACTATAAGTTAAAATTGTAAATATCTTGAAAATTTATCAGTAGGTAAGGTATGTTGCGTAAGTTTTTAAACCCTGTATATATCCAGGTGATAAGGACATAAATATTGCTGCAACATGTAAGTATGGGAAGTTGGCAATTGAAAAATCATCACGTTTATCATAAAGCTTTGCTTTTGGTTTACTGTAAATCACTTTTTATTCGCGAGAACTTTATTTTCGCGTATTTACGCGAGACAGTGTACTCGCGAAAATTTGATTCTCGCGTTTAATAGTATTCTTTAAGATTATACAGAGCAATAACCACAATTCATAGTATTCTTTAAGATTATACAGAGCAATAACCACAATTTGCGAACATTTTGTTTCGCTAATCAAAAGTTAACGACTATCTCGCGAAAATAAGGTGTCGCGAAAATTTAGTGATGTACAGTACTATTAACATCTAGTTCATTTAGTACATTATCCAAGTATGAAACATATGTGTCAGACTCTGTGGTACATGTACCTAATTCAATATTAGTCTACTAATAAAGGGGTGTAATTGGCCATGGCACCCAATGGGAACTCCAACAAATTGTTGGAAGCTGGTCTTCATCTAAAATCAGCATAGATCTTGCAAATTAGCAACTTAAGCAACTTTTATATTATCAACTAAATCGAACTTGTGATAGTTTCATTTTTATTGAAAAAAAGCAGCTGTCAATGATCATGATGATATTAAAGAAAACCTGGAATTCGTTTAATCGTGGGGAATGTTTGTATCTTATAGGTGTGTTCTCATATCGTCTTAATTGTGAAATATAGGTATGAAAATGTGAAAAAGTTCTAAGGCGAAGAGGGAATTTGATACATGTATTTCCTTTGTAGAAGTAATAACTGTAGATTAAGGGGGGGGGGCGATTTGGGTATTATTGTGAGAAAACTACAATAGAGAAACTCTTTGTTTTTATACAATATATACCCCGGTAACTTACACTCCTGAATCCTACATTACATGACTTCAATGTATATGCCAAGTTCAGTCTAGTTAGATTGATGCCAAGTTTGGATATCAAAAATCTACCGCCCAAGTATTCTGGAAGGAACGGCTGAAATACAGGTACATTTACCATAGGATTACTAGTATATAGGAAAAAGCCAATTTTTCGAACTTTAAAGCAAATTATAGAAATACTGTATCAATAGATTTTTTGCTCAAACTATAATAAATGATGAGTCATACTATAATGTACATATTTTGCAAGGAAACAAAATTTTACCGTCTTCTTTCCAGAGGGGAAATCTCAAAATGTCAAATATTAACGATTTTTCCTAGTTGTTTCTATAGAGTGATACAAAATATGATCGATACAAAGGATTTATAAAAATTATAAGAAAAGTGAAGGAGATATTCTCAAAGTTTATTATTTTTTCTTTTATGATATTTTTATTACCCCACCTTTTAGAGCTTCACTTATCATAACGTCAAAAACACACTTTTACGACGTTAATATACCTATCAGTTGAAAAATCGTTTGATAAATCAGTTATTTAAAATTACAATTAAAAATTTCAACCTTTAATTTCTTGAGTTTGTCATTTTTTTTCAATTAAGTGAGAAAAATTGCTTTAAAACAGTAAATTCGCTTCATTTTACTGTGCCCCCACTCGGCCCTTTTACTTACTAGTATATGTTTGTTTCACCCATAAGTTAATTACACGGTTAAAAAGAACCATTTAAGATGTAAAATGAAAGATTATTAGAATACTAGTATGTTAATATTATCATTGGCCTCTATAGAGCCATTGTTCAATTAAAAAAAGAAATTTGTAAAAATGTGTATTATTTTATGGATTTATAGTCTTAGAAAATACGAAGTATGGAATAATCATGTAAATCTTGAATTTATTATAAGTCAGTATTCTACAGTATTTTTAGTACTTATAGAGTCTATTTACTTCACTTTTTTAATCTACTTTTTTTTTAGTTTTTGTATCATTTTTGCATAATATTCACTAAATGCACTTTATATTAATTTTGTGAAAATGTGATCCCCTTTACAGACAAACTGACAGACGAAGGTCATGACATACAGAAAAATAATAAAAGAATCTAAGCGAGTAATAGCGTTGTTTAACCGAAAGACGTTATTACCGTCTCATAAGACGTTATTTGGTCTTGTCCAACTGTTCGGAGTATTTCTTTCTTTGATGTTCTTTTATTACCATAAAAATGGAGGCGTGGCACTTAATAAGAACTTCATTATATATTAACGAAGGCAGACAAAAGGTTTTTGACACATAACCAATGTAAAGTAGATCGACTTCAGAATAATTTAACAAAAAATTGTGGCGTCATAGAGTAAGGGCAGACTTTTTTTTTGGAAAGAAGGGGATCTTAATTTGCTAAACAAACTGCTTACAGCTACACAAATTAATATTGCCCAAGTGCAAATTAAATATATCGTTTATGGTATTGAATTCATTTCAATCGATCTTGCATGTACACATCACAAATTTTAGGCACAGCATGTAATTGTTTGCAATATACTGCGACTTAAGTTCTTAACTTTATTAAGGATTTGGATACAGGTGGTGAACAGACATGAGATTGCAGATCATGATACTTTTGAGTTCTTTGGGTAAGTTCTTCAATATGACAAATACCATATCCAAAATCAAGTCGATGGTTTTGTGACTCATGGAAAATTAAGCAGTAAATATATATATATATATATATATATTTCTAGGTAATAAATGTATAAAACGTAATTAAAGCAAATTTTATGAATAGCGTAAGAAAAAGGAATAGCAATGTGGTCATTATAACGATAAAAGAATTTGTGAATTGTCTGTATTAGATTCAAAATTGATTATTCTCAGAACTAGCTCTTGCAAAACGATCAGATTAAAAAAAAACAACACCAATTGCATGTGAAAATGGGATAAAAGGAAATATATTATATTTATTTTTACTTTTATATCAATTATTAATTGTAAAGATTTCTTGTAATGTTGGGGGTTATAGAACTATTCCATATTAAATAAGATTTCATATGCATTCTGGAAAAAAATTTAGAGTATCTTATGCATATCGAATTTGCTTTCTCTTCCGTTTTAAACATGTGTATTGCCAAGAGGACAGATGATTACATGTAAAATGATAATATCAATGTTACATTTCATATTTCTAATGTAAAGCTCCTAGTTTATAAGTTATATAAATAGTTTATTCCAAGTGTCTAGGTGTTTTCTTCGAAGTGTAAGCAGCTTCTTAAACTTTCGTGAATCCTATTTCAAATACCAGAGAAAGTAGACATTGAGTAATATCTGAGTAATTTTTTGACGTATTTATCCACCAATTATTTATGAAATGGTATGTTTTAAATGGAAATTTCAATTTAGATGCACTGAATATACAAAAGTAAAAATATCAGAAGAATTACTTAATTCTGTTCTATATTTTGTTATAAGAATAATGAACATATAACTTATAAATTTATGTAGATAGTAAGCTCCACAGCAATTTTTCGGGATATGAGAAACATTGTAGGATGTAGATTTATATTACTGTCAGTAGTAAAATTTGCTGCATGTTTTTATTTTATAGTGAAGAAAGAGCAAATGATACAAAAATATATTGAAAGATCGAAAATAATACTGCTTTAAAAATTAAAATATCTGGTATTTCATTTCCTAGGGTTGTAAATATTTCAAACACGAATTTAAATAGGCCTACCTTGAAACAATGTTGGACTTGTTTTAACTTTGGTATTGAGACATCAATAAGTGACATACTCAGTTTCAATATTTACACAATGGTTTAGTAATTAAAAGCAAATATGTACACGCATTGAATGTTCATTTGACTTAATCTAAAGAAAATATTGAAGAAAAGTCCCCTTTATATTTTATTGAAATGCATACTAAATAGAAAACTAGGAGACTTATTGTTCACAGAACAATAAGAGGTCTTTCCACCTTTTTAATTTCAATTTCATTTAATATTTATCTATTTAAAATTAAATTTCATAAAAAAAGAAACCAGGAATGGCTTAAAAGAAGAAAAAAAATGATAATAATCTTTTTTTTAGGTGACCTTGACTTTTGACCTTCAAGTCATATTCAAGGTCAAAGGTCAAGGGTCACATTGTAATTAACCCCATGTTTCTATGACTTATAGTTTTAAAGTTATAAGGTTAAATAGTAAGCACAAAAGCATTTAAGGGCAGTAACTCAATCAAGGAGTCACCAGATCCTTTTGCACTTGAACATAAAAGTTTTGCCTAAAGTCATATAAGACATTAAAGAAGGTTTCATATCTTTGCGGTTTACGGTTTTGGAGCAATAGCAATAAAAATGTTTTTCGTACAAGGGGCAATAATTTTTTATAGGGTCAATCTTAAGGGACGAGAATGAAATTTAAGACACAGTTTTAAAAGTACATATTAATGATGCATAGACGTTAAGCATACGTTGAAAGAAAAAAGAGATATAAAAAGAGCTAAATTTCTCAGTTTTGAAATGACCTTGACCTTTGACCTTTACATGAATTTTAAGCTCAAAGGTCAAAGAATCTTATGCAGTTGGGCTTATGTCTCTATACCTTCTCGTTTTGAAAATTTTTAAATATTTCTAAAATTCAGAGACTTTCAAGGGCAATATCTCATTGAAGGAGTCACCAAATACTTTCACAAGGAATAGATTCCAGAACCCTCTCAATTAGTCAAAGACTTTAGTGAAGGTTTCATATTTCTACGGTTTACGGTTTCGAAGTAGTAGCGATAACAAGGTTTACCGCACAAAGGGCGATAACTTTTAATAGGGTCAATCTTACGGAATACAAATTGAATCTTTAAGATAGTTTTAAGAGTACATATTAATGATGCTAAGACAGTTTGTATATGTTAAGAGACAAAAAAGATATAAAAAGAGCTTAATTTCTCAATTTCGAAATGACCTTGACCTTTGACCTTTACATGAATGTTAAGCTCAAGGCTCAATGAATCTTATGCAGTTGGTCCCATGTCTCTATCACTTCTCGTTTTGAAAATTTTTAATTATTTGTACAATTCAAAAAGTTTCAGGGGCAATAACTCATTGAAGGAGTCACCGGATACTTTCGCAATGAATAGATTCCAGAGTCCTCTCAATGAGTCGAAGACTTTAGTGAAAGTTTCATATTTCTACAGTTTACGGTTTCGAAGGAGTAGCGATAACAAGCATTTCTTGCGAAAGGGGCAATAACTTTTAATAGGGTCAATCTTACGGAATATGAATTGAATCTTTAAAATAGTTTTAAGAGTACATATTAATGATGCTAAGACAGTTTGTATATGTTCAGAGACAAAAAAGATATAAAAAGAGCTTAATTTCTCAATTTTGGAATGACCTTGACCTTTGACCTTAACATGAATTTTAAGCTCAAAGCTCAATGAATCTTATGCAGTTGGTCCCATGTCTCTATCACTTCTCGTTTTAAAAAATTTTAATTATTTGTAATATTCAAAACGTTTCAGGGGCAATAACTCATTGAAGGGGTCACCGAATGCTTTCGCAATGAATAGATTGAAGAGTCTCCATAATTAGGCAAAGCCATTGGTGAAGGTTTCATACCTTTACGGTTTACGGTTTTAGAGGAGTAGCGATAACAAGGGTTTTTAGCACAAGGGGCAACAACTTTTAAAAGGCTCAATCTTAGGGGCCAAGATTTATATCTTCTAAAGAGTTTCAAAAGTACATATTAAAGACATAAGATAGATCGCATATGTTTAAGGACATAAGAGCTATTAAGAGAAATTTATTTCTCATAATTGGAATGACCTTGACCTTTGACCTTGAAATGAATTTGAAGGGAAAAGGTCATTGAATGTTATGCAGTTGGTTTCATGTCTCTAAGACTTTTCGTTTTGAAAATTTTTAATTTTTAGTAAAATTTATAAACTTTCAGGGGCAGTTACTCATTGAAGGGGTCAAAGAAAACTTTCGCAATGAATAGATTGAAAAGTCTCCTTAATTAGTTGAAGACAATGGTGAAGGTTTTATATCTCTACGGTTTACGGTTTCGGAGGAGTAGCGATAACAAGCTTTTCGGTGAAAGGGGCAATAACTGCATAAGGGATCTAAGTTAAAACATGGGGGGTCATTTTTCGGAATAACTTTGAATATCCAGTATCATGAACTATAAAGTTTTTCGATAAGTCTTACGGTGTCAAAACATAAGGTAAGAAATAAAATAAACTAGGAGACTTATTGTTCAAAGAACAATAAGAGGTCTTTCCACCTTCTGAATTTCAATTTCATTTATAATTTATCTCTTTAAGATTAAATTTCATAAAAAAGAAACCAGGAATGGCTTAAAAGAAGAAAAAAATAAAAATTTTAAATTTTTCAGGTGACCTTGACCTTTGACCTTCAAATCATATTCAAGGTCAAAGGTCAAGGGTCACATTTTAATTAACCTCATGTCTCTATGACTTATAGTTTTCAAGTTATAAGGTTGAATAGTAAGCACAAAAGCATTAAAGGGCAGTAACTCATTCAAGGAGTCACCAGATCCTATTGCGCTTGAACATAAAAGTTTTGCCTAAAATCCCATCAGACATTAGAGAAGTTTTCATGTCTTTTCGGTTTACGGTTTTGGAGCAATAGTAAATAAAATGTTTTTTGCACAAGGGGCAATAACTTTTAATAGGGTCAATCTTAAGGGACAAGAATGAAATCTTTGAAACAGTTTTAAGAGTACATATTAATGATGCATAGACATTAAGCATATGTTGAAAGACAAAAGAGATATAAAAAGAACTAAATTTCTCAGTTTTGGAATGACCTTGACCTTTGACCTTTACATGAATTTTAAGCTCAAAGGTCAATGAATCTTATGCAGTTGGGCGCATGTCTCTACACCTTCTCGTTTTGAAAATTTTTAATTATATGTAAAATTCAAAAAGTTTCAGGGGCAATAACTCATTGAAGGGGTCACCGAAGACTTTCACAATGAATAGATTCCAGAGTCTTCTCAATTAGTCAAAGACTTTAGTGAAGGTTTCATATTTCTACGGTTTATGGTTTCGAAGTAGTAGCAATAACAAGGTTTTTCGCACAAAGGGCAATAACTTTTAATGGGGTCAATCTTACGGAATACAAATTTTACCTTTTAAATAGTTTTAAGAGTGCATATTAATGATGCTAAGACAGTTTGTATATGCTAAGCTACAAAAAAGATATAAAAAGAGCTTAATTTCTCAATTTTGGAATGACCTTGACCTTTGACCTTTGCAATAATTTCATGACCAAAGGTCAATAAATCTTATGCAGTTGGTCCCATGTCTCTATCACTTCTCGTTTTGAAAATTTTTAGTTATTTGTAAAATTCAAAAAGTTTCAGGGGCAATAATTCATTGAAGGGGTCACCGAAGACTTTCGCAATGAATAGATTCCAGAGTGCTCTCAATTAGTCGAAGACTTTAGTGAAGGTTTCATATTTCTACGGTTTACGGTTTCGAAGGAGTAGCGATAACAAGGTTTTACATAAAAGGGGCAAGAACTCCGTAAGGGGTCATAGGTCATATACGTTGGGTTGTTTTTCGAAATAACTTTTGATATCCAATATCATGAACTAAAAAGTTTTTCGATAAGTCTTTCGGTTCAAAAGTCCATAGCGGAATAATAATAATAATAACTAGGAGACTTATTGTTCATAGAACAATAAGAGGTCTTTCCACCTTTTTAAATTTCTTATAGTTTTATATTTTACACTCTAAATTTAATTTTAAGGGAAATGGCTTGAAAAAAAAATGAAAATGTAAAAAAAAAAAAAATTTTGAAATGACCTTGACCTTTGACCTTGAAAAAATTTTCAAGGTCAAAGGTCAAGGGACACATTGCAATTAACCCCATGCTTCTACCATTTATAGTTTTCAAGATATAAGGTTTAATAGTAAGTATAAAGAAGTTAAAGGGCAATAACTCATATAAGGGGTCATGAGATCCTTTAGTACTTATACAATGAAGATGTGCCTAAAGACCCTTAAGATATTAGTGAAGGTTTCATGCCTCTACGGTCTACGGTTTTGAAAGTGGTAGTGATAACAGTGTTTTTCACATAAGGGGCAATAACTTTTGATAGAGTCTATCTTGGGGAACAAGAATGAAATCTTTGAAATAGTTTTAAGTGTACATATTAATGATGCAAAGACTGATTGCATATGTTAAAAGACAAAGGATATATAAAAAGAGCTTAATTTCTCATTTTTGCAATGACCTTGACCTTTGACCTTGACAAAATATTCCAGGTCAAAGGTCATGAGTCTCAATGCAGTTGGCCCCATGCTTCTACCATTTATAGTTTTCAAGATACAAGGTTTAATAGTAAGTATAAAGAAGTTAAAGGGCAATAACTCATACAAGGGGTCATCAGATTCTTTTGCACCTCTACAGTGAAGTTAGGTCTAAAGACCCTTAAGACATTAGTGAAGGTTTGGTGTCTCTACGGTCTAAAGTTTCAGAGGAGTAGCGATAACAAGGTTTTTCGCACAAGGGGCAATAACTTTTAAATTGGTTCATGTTAGGGGACAAGAATAAAATCTTTGAAACTGTTTTAAAAGTACATATTAATGATGCATAGACATTAAGTATATGTTAAAAGACAAAAGAGATATAAAAAGAGCTAAATTTCTCAGTTTTGGAATGACCTTGACCTTTGACCTTTCCATAAATTTCAAGACCAAAGGTCAATGAATCTTATGCATTTGGTCCCATGTCTCTACGTCTTCTCGTTTTGAAAATTTTTAATTATTTGTAAAATTCTAAAACTTCCAGGGGCAATAACTTATTGAAGGGGTCAATGAATACTTTCGCAATGAATCAATGAAGTGTCTACTAAATTAGTCGAAGACATTAGTGAAGGTTTCATTTCTCTACGGTTTATGGTTTCGGAGGAGTAGCGATAACAAGCTTTTTTGCGAAAGGGGTAATAACTCCGAAAGGGGTCGTAGTTTATATACGCAGGGTCAACTGCGAAAATCTTTTACGGAGTACATTCTTATGAATTGAAAATCTTTACGATAAATCTTGAAACTCAAAATCACACGGCGGAAAAATAATAAAAAATAATAAGAAAAAGGAAAAAAAGAAACAGAAGGAAATCAATAGGTCTTTCCACAGAAAGGTGGAAAGACCTAATAAACAGAAGCATTTCATGAGGTCTTTCCACAGAAAGGTGGAAAGACCTAAAAACAGAAGCATTTCAAGAGGTCTTTCCACAGAAAGGTGGAAAGACCTAATAATACCAATGTAAACATTATGTTACCAAACACATACATATATATATATATATATATATATATATATATATATATATATATATATATATATATATATATATATATATATATATATATATATATATATATATATATATATATAAACTCATTGAAAGTTGTATTGAAATATAATTCTACAGTCTACGATCCTCAAGTGCCTTTTTCGATAATATATTTTTAGATGAAATATAAAGATAATGACGAAAAAAAATCATGTCAAAAAGCTCAAATATTTAATTTATGTACAAAAAATTATGAAAGTAACTGGGGCTCGATAAACTTAGCATGCAGGTGATAATGTTAATGGTACATGTATACATGTATTGCATCACGAACAAGAGGTCCATGGGCCACATTGCTCACCTGAGCCCTTTGGCATGAAAAAAGCAAAAATCAATTCCGTATTGATAAGTTTAACTAAAAAAATGGTGATGGTGGTGGAGGGGAATGCAAATGATTTGAAAAAACCTGAATCTACATTTTACACTTCTTATAAGGATGCTTTTATATTATTAAGATCAGTCATTGCTTTGTTGTTCTTGTGAAGAGTTTTAAAGATTTTTTTTTTCAATATAAAAAGATTATCACCCATTGTACCCTCTAGGGGAGGCGGGGATGGTTTTAATATCTTTTAATCTACACTACCTGAAAATGCTTCCATATAAATATAAACAATCACGGCTTTGTCGTTCTTGAAAGGAAGATTTTAAAAGATTCCTTTGAAAAAACTTTGATCCACCATTATGGCCCATTCCTCCTCCCAGGAAATGGATTGATGAAATTCTGGTATAATTTAAGGAACAACATACAAAAAATATCAAACAAATCTATATATTTTGTATATCCAAACGTGTTTATGAAGAACTATACAATAACATAAATAGACATTAAATTATAGCACATAGTCCGTTTAAGTATTAGAATTAGAATTGGGAGAAGACAATTTTGTCCTTAAGTATGTCCTTAAAGCGTGGTTCCTGATAATTGGAGTGACGGTCTGTTTCCAGGTGCTGTCCATTCCTGGTGGGAACTGGTGTACAAGGCGGTGACAGGAGGACCGTTTGGGGCATACGAATTATTTACTTCTGACAACACTCGTAACATAAACAATCTTGCAGCCCAACAACTGACCAATCAGGTCCTAGACCACTATAAATCCGAGGTGTTTAATAACTGGCAAAGTAATGATATATATAAGGTACATTCCTGTGTAAACAAAAGATTTAATTAAGGACCCTCTCTACACCAGTGCAATTTTTTTTGGGACACTGAGAAAAATATTGTATAAAGGAGTTAATATTGAGCTAATGTATTAAATTTTCACAGTATGGTGCGTGGTATTTATCCCCGGGAAAACTGTTCAAAGACAACACAGTAGTACTGAAAAGAAATCACTGGTAATTACTTCAATAGAGAAAATGCATGTAAATAACATGTTCAGTTAATTTATCTTGGTCTTTTAAAATGTGAAGAATATTAAGACTGATTACAAATTGAGTAATATATTGTAAATTTCTATTTTTTAGAATTTAGATCTAAGGGCAGATTACTCTAACTGTAGAAAAATACCTTAGAATGAGAACTTTTTAGTATGCAGTGTAGAGAGGGTTCTTAAAGGAAATAAGCATAAAAAACTGCACATGTATCTTGTAAAGCAGAATTACATATCGTCACTTATTATGATTAATTAAAATAATTTATTTAAACAAAGAATTGAAGACAACATTTACCAAGCCTGTAGAAAAAAGGATTTATTAAGGATCTTTTTCAGATAAGAGTGTCCTACTACGCTGGGGGCACCGAGGCACAGTACTTTGTTTTTAACGCAACAGGGTCAACAAAGACGAACTGGTTTAGTCGCTATAGAGTATTAGAGTCTAGCTACGACATCTCGGCTTTTGCTGTAACAACTGGAAAAGGAGGAGAATATTTTAGTATAAAAGGGTAATAAACCATGCATAACCTTAATGTTTTTTGTTCTCCACTTTTTGACTTGCAGCTGTATTTATAAATTATCCTATTACAAAAGCTGTTATTGCTTGGCTGTATAGTTTTTAGCTCACCTGAGCTGAAAGCTCAAGTGAGCTTTTCTGATCACCCATTGTCCGTCGTCCGTCCGTTTGTCTGTCCGTCTGTTAACTTTTCACTTTTTCAACTTCTTCTCAAGAACCACTGGGCCGATTTTAATCAAACTTTGAACAAAGCATCCTTGGGTGAAGGGAATTTAAATTGTTAAAATAAAGGACCAAGTCCCCTTCCAAGGGGAGATAATCAAGAAAATACTAAAATAGGGTGTGGTCATTAAGAAATCTTATTCTTAAGAACCACAGGGCCAGAAAAACTGAAACTTATGTGGAAGGATTCTGGGAAGTGTAGATTCTAAATTGTAAAAATCATGACCCACAGGGGTAGGGAGGGGCCACAATATGGAATCCAAGTTTTACATAGAAAATATATAAGAAAAATCTTTATAAAAATCTTCTTCTCAAGAAACAGTGTTCCAGAAAAGCTGAAACTTATGTGGAAGGGTCCTGGGGTAGTGTAGATTCTAAATGGTAAAAATCAAGACCCCCAGGGGTAGGGCGGGGCCAGAATAGGGAATTCAAGTTTTACATAGAAACATATAGGAAACATCTTTAAAAATCTTCTTAGGAACCAGTGGGCCAGGAAAGCTGAAACTTATGTGGAAGGGTCCTGGGGATAGTGTAGATTCTAAATTGTTAAAATCATGACCCCTGGGGGTAGGGGAGCAATAGGGAGTCCTAGTTTTATATGAAAATATATTGGAAAAATCTTCTTATCAAGCAACAATGGGCCAGGAAAGCTGAAACTTAACGTGTAGGAATCCTGGGGTAGTGTAGATTCTAAATTATTAAAATCAAGATGGGGTTTGGAGGGGTTAGGGGTCCACAATAGATGTAAGAAGAGGGGAAATCTGGTAAAGAACTGCATCACCAAAGTTACTCAGGTAAGCGATGTGCCCCATGAGCCTCTTGTTTCCTTTTATGCCAATGTTTTTTTTTTATCATCTAAGGCGTAGACCATTTGTATGCATGCTTTTAAGAGTTCAGGAAACCTTGAATCACATGTTATACTGTAAATCACTTTTTATTCGCGAGAACTTTATTTTCGCGTAATTACGCGAGACTGTATGCTCGCGAACATTAAATTCTCGCGCATAATAGTATTCCGTAAGATTATATAGAGCAATAACCAGAATTCGTGAAAATTTTGTCTCGTTAATCAAGAGTCAATTGACTGCCGTCATGAGAAAAGGGCCCTTATCTTTTGACGTCACAATGCTCAGAAAACGACGTCAAAGTCGCGGTATTGTAAACACGGAAGTAATTTTTGTTGACCGCATTTTGTAAACAAAAAATAAAATTGATTTTCAAGTGTAACAAAAATTTGAAACTTTATGCGGACATTTTTTAAAAGGAATATGATATTATTACAATTTAGTACGTAAATTTATTGATAATCTTATTTAAGTATTTAATTTGATGTTGATATACGGGACATTGGACATGCACATTGCTAGCTCTGGAACAGCGATTTAAACGATGTCTATGCATGAAAAAATTAAAGATGCTGCATATTTGTTTTCTGAGCAATGTACAAATGCTTAAATTTGAATTCATGTTAAGAAGTCTAAATATTAAAAGGTATATTCTATACTTTTATATTTTTTTCGGAGAGAGAGAGAGAGGGAGAGAGAGAGAGAGAGACGAGCGAATGAGAGGTCTTTGCACATATAGTAATTACCGTTCTTATAAGCGCTATTTTTTTCCCCTGAAAATATATACCATAATTTAAAACGTAAAGAGTGTATTTAGCCATTTTAATTTTAATTCACAGTCAGTCATACTGATGTACCCCGATAGCCAGCCTTCGGTGAACTGTTAAGTAAAAAGGGAGGGGGGGGGTAAAAGACAAGCCCCCCAAAAAATCTTCAAATAAAAAGACCGTTTAAAGTTTAAGCTGAGAAACATAGTCCCTCTTTGATTGAATAAAGATACTGGTAACATGGGAGATCCAAACCTTCTACATCAATTAACAATAAATAATTTTTTTACTATATTAACAGTATTAGCATATGCTAAGGAAAAAATACGGATGATGGGGATGCCACCAAAATTTTAAAATAAATTTTGTTTCAAAAAACCAATTTAGAATGATCAAATAAATACATTCAAAGGAATTGTGTGGTAGAAATTACTATTGTTTCAAATTTCGGAAATTCTTCCAATGAAATGAATGAATGAATGAAAGCCCCTGGAAACTATATTGCAATATATATCTTATAAGAAATCAAATACAGCTATTTTAGACTTTTCCCAAAAGCATTATACCCAATGTCTGAAAGAGCAAAAAGTATGTGACAAATTGTTATAGGTTAATTTCCAAAAGTTATAAAATGTTCCTAATCTTTAAAAACTTTGATGAGCGTGAAATATATATATCATTGCCTATTGAATTCATGATATGAAATAAATAAGTCACATTTTGCGTTGAAATCTTCAACTCTGATTCATGTATCAAAATACGCCGCATATCTCGACATTAATTTCTTAAAGTTCCGTTGAAAACCAGATAAGACTTTATATAATAATCCTAACTTGACTCTACGGAAAGTAATAAATAAACAAAGACATGGTTTTTTTCATTTAAAGAAATTATTGGTCATTACAGTCGCGCGCAAGTAGCAACGGGGGTAGGGGGTAGGGATTTACATTGAAAGTTCCGTCCCCCACATGCAACCACACACACACACATACACACATTTTGTTGCAGTATAGTCAAATTCATGCACTATAGGGCAAAAGAATAATGCAATGTATTATAATACTGAAAGAAGACTGAACCTACCCTCCCCCTCCCCAACAGCGAAATATGATTCGAGTTTCGATATCCCCCTTTTGTTGGTTGATTTTTTTAAGGTAAATTTTTTTTTTTTCTGTTAACCCTCCCCCTCTTTTTCAAACGAGTTGTGCGGGGACAGGCGACGGTACGAGTCAAATGTTTTTTTTTTTTTTTTTTTTTTTTTTGGATATGTTTGGTTTGTTCTGAAGTAATGACTTGGGAAAATTCGTTTGCCTAAATATTTTCAGCCGAAAGAGAGTCAAATTAGAGCGGTATATTATTGCTTAATTAACAGCACCGCCTCATACAAAAAGCATAAACGTATGTTGGACGTACATGTACTTGTTCATTATCGGATAAGACAATCGCATCGAAATATGAAAGGTTTATAAGGTATCAAGTTGATAAGCCATTGTCACGGAGGAAAATGAATAAAATGACCGTTCGTGGCCGTAAAAAATTTGTTTTGCTTGTCAAAGAAAATTTGGTGGTTGAAAGTTCCCACGACTGAATAAAAAAATACCCCCCCCCCAGACCTGTTTACCTATATCGTTGTCTCTCAGTATTTTTTATTAGATTTGTCCGTGAGATTTGGCATTAACCAGTAAGATTTTATTTTCCATCCATTTTACATATATAAATAGCGAATAACTGCTTTTCTGATTACAAAAACATGGTTTAACAACATGGTCTTTGTCATTTTATAATACCACAGCGTTTTGGCAACCTGACATTGCTTTTGTGTTTGAAATCTCTCTCTTTTACAACGATAAAAAGCATAAAACTAAGATGGATGATAACGAAATCTAACTGTTAAATTCCGAACAAACGCTTTTTCCGATTTCCGTATTTTCATAATGGCAAAACGTGAGACGTATGTCAGAATAAAAATCCGTACAAAATACGGCAAAATCGTAAGAGTAAACAGGTCTGCCCCCCCCCCCCCCCCCCCCCCCCAACTGAAATGGCTTCCTAAGGGCCTGCCGTTCTTGCATAAAAATGCAGTGTACCTTCAGATATCCGAACTCCAGATATCTGGATGCTTTAGTATCCGGACAATGTTTCATCGGAACGAAAATTTTTAACGTTATTTTGTCTTGTTTAACTGATAATTCCGATATCCGGACGCTTCACATATCCGGACAAATTGACTAGGAACCAAAGCGTCCGTATAAATGAGGCTCCACTACCAGTATTCATTCAGTTTCAGTTTCAAATAGATTTCGTCAAAATTTTAATGGAACTGTTATTTCCCACAGAAAAGTCAAGCACCTTTTAGTGTACATAAAACTACATTTAATAAAAAGAGACAAGAACAACACAATTCCTATCTCTCTGATTAAATTATACAATATTATACATACATAAATATTTTTTGAGATCATAGTAGCGGTCCTTGTAAGAAATATACAAATATTGTGTTCAAGTGAAACAGGGTACAAGTGCCACAAAATAACAAAAGGGCCGTTAATGTGTGGAAATATTTGTAACCTATTTTAATTGTGATTTACTTTTTTAAAAAAATTTAGAAACTAAAAGGCGGTGTCAATTTGATGTATAAATTCAAAGAAAGTTTCAATTTAAGGTACGGAATATAAATAATTCATTTGTCCTTTATTTGCCTATTTACTACGTTTCTACTCCATTACTAAGACAGGCGACGAAAATGAATTGTATAAACAATGGAAACCTAGAGCTTTAAACATTTTAATAAAATGTTCAAAAACGTAAAATTTTTAAAATCCGCTTGCATGGAAGAAGGGAACGTACGTATATTTTTTTCATGTATGTTTATAAAAGGAATAAACGTTTTTAAAAACAAGTTTGCATATCTTAGCGTATCTGATCTTATTTCTCAATTGAATTTTTCCGTGATACAGAAAATACATGGTTTTTTTTTTTTTTTTTTTTTTTTTTTTTTATCGTAACAGTTATTTTATAGGGAATAAAGTTACGTGCGTGTGTGTTGGTGAGTGAATGCTGTCTCATAAGATTTTTTTTTAATATCGTGATCGATGTGCTTTTTTGCGAGGGGGGGGGGGGGCGGTTTTGCGCGCGGCGTCTTTCTGCGTCGGATTTTCTCTCTATATATATACATTGTATATATATAATTATATAATTCTTTTAATCTTAAAAGTGCTTTATATATTCTATAGATTAAATTTGATTATTTTATATTCAAAGAATAATTTGTATGGATTTAAACAAATATTTCCCTACTGATTATGTTATAAACCGTTCCTAGATTCTGTCTAGACCCCCTCCCCCTTATTTACGCAATTACTTGATCTGCTCTGAAATTAGCACGAAAATAGCAATAACATACGAAATCCTTTTGGAATAGGTACATACTAGTCCTTGGAAGAAAAAAATTAAACACTTTCTCATGTTTTTAATTCTGAAAACGATTGAAGTTATTCAAATAACATGTAATTTTAAAATTTGTTGAAAATTAAATTAGACGCAGGCGACGTCAATACGTTTTCAGTGAGTAACGTCAAAGTTCTTTTTGGAGCGCCTCACTAAAATGCTCATAAAATACCGAAAAAGTGAGATATTTTCAAAATTTATGTATATTTGCATTCAGAAAAAGTCCGGCTTTCAAAATTTACCAAAAAGTCAATTTGTGATAATTTGACCTTAAGGGCCCTTTTCTCATGACGGCAGTCAATTACTATCTCGCGAAAATAAGGTGTCGCGAAAATTAAGTGATCTACAGTAAGTTATTCTGTTTTTACAGCAAGTTTTATTTTTCAGCAAATGTATTCATGTATACTCAAATAAGCATGCCTTGTTGTATAAAAGGACTTACAAACATGCAACAAAAAATCCTCCCGTAAGTGCAAGTCTGTTTATTCACATAAAGGAAGTGAAATATTGAGAGATACCGGTACACTGTAACAAACAGCATTCAATCTCAAAGTGCATAAAACAATACAAATAGGAGCAGAGCAAACACGGACCTCCAAATCATCAGAAATGGGATCAGCTGCCATGGTGGAGAGAGCACCCCCTGCCAACCGGTCACACCCGCCGTGTGCTCCTGTAATGCAATGTTCGCGAATAAAAGGGAAAAAAATCTGTCGACAGCTCAGTGTGTCTGATTGACCTAAGAATCAGTTTGATAAAAAGTCGATCAGCATTTGACTCAATGATAAATTGTATTTGCTGACAAGGTCATTGTATCGACCATAGAACTTACAAAATGATGACTTTAAACAAGACAGCTGGTATTCTTGCTTTTAACTTGTTTGGCAATAATGTACCTCGTTTTAGAAATTGTTTATACGTTTGTTTATTTGTTTGTATGTTGTTTAACGTCCCTCTCGAAAATTTATATGAGAATTTACAACTCATATGGAGACGCCACAACTTGCAAAAGGAGAGCTGCAAATTTTGTTCTATACTTGACACTCAGGATCATTAAGCTGGGAGGGATCTGTTTCGTGCCAGCACCTACATGTATACTTCGAAACGGGACTTCGGTTTATACAGTGTCAACCGAAGGACCGGTTTCCACGTCCCACTGTGGGATTCGAACCTGCGACGTAAGGATTGACTCCTTACTTCGCGACTCTAGAGCGGACGCTATATCCACTGCGCCATTCATACGTAGGACACGCTCTTCGAATCAAATAAGAGATACAAACTGAACAATGGTAAATGTTGCATGAGTGAGGAGAGTTGACGATTGGAAAGTTAAAGTCAACCTTTTTATTTTAAAGCTTTGTTGTTTGATAACCATTAACAATCAACGTCTTTTGGCTCACCTGAGCCGAATCCGGCGTCCGTCTGTCCGTCTGTCTGTCTGTCCATCTGTCTGTCTGTAAACTTTTCACATTTTCGACTTCTCAAGAACCGCTGGGCCAATTTCAACCAAACTTGCCACAAAGCATCCTTGGGTGAAGGGGATTCAAATTTTTTCAAATGAAGGGCCACGCCCTCATTCAAGGGGAGATAATTGAGAAATAGTAAAAATTTGGTGGTATGTTTTAAAAATCTTCTTCTCAAGAACCACTGTGCCAGGAAAGATGAAACTTATGGGGAAACATCCTCAGGTAGTGTAGATTCAAATTTGTTCAAATCATGTCCCCCGGGGGTAGGGCGGGGCCACAATGGCCGATCAAAGTTTTATATAGAAATATATAGGAAAATTCTTTAAAAATCTTCTTCTTAAGAACAACAAAGCCATAATTGCTCACATTTATATGGAAGCATCCCCAGGTAATGTAGATTCAAGTTTGTTCAAATCATGTCCCCCGGGGGTAGGGCGGGGTCACTATGGCCGACCAAATTTTTATATTGAAATATATAGGAAAATTCTTTAAAAATCTTCTTCTTAAGAACAGCAAAGCCATAATTGCTCATATTTATATGGAAGCATCCCCAGGTAATGTAGATTCAAGTTTTTCAAGTTTTGACCCCCGGGTGTATGGTGGGGCCACAATGGCTGACCAAAGTTTTTTATTGAAATATATAGGAAAACTCTTTAAAAAATCTTCCTCTCAAAAACAGCAATGCCATAATTGCTCATATTCATATGGAAGCATTCCCAGGTAATGTAGATTTGTGTTTGTAAAAATCATGACCCTCGAGGGTAGGGCGGGGCCACAATGGCCGACCAGAGTTTTATCTAGAAATATATAGGAAAACTCTTTTAAAATCTTCTTCTCAAGAATAACAAAGCCATTATTGCTCATATTCATACGGAAGCATCCACAGGTAGTGTAACTTCAAGTTTGTTCAAATCATTACCCCCGTGGGTAGGGCAGGGCCAAAATGGCCGATCAAAGTTTTATATAGAAATATATAGGAAAATTCTTTAAAAATCTTCTTCTTAAGAACAGCAAAGCCATAATTGCTCACATTTATGTGGAAGCATCCCCAGGTAGTGTAGATTCAAGTTTGTTCAAATCATGACCCCCGGGGGTAGGGCGGGGCCACAATGGCCGATCAAAGTTTTACTTAGGAATATATTGGAAAATTCTTTAAAAATCTTCTTCTAAAGAAAAGCAAAGCCATAATTGCTCATATTTATATGGAAGCATCCCCAGGTTGTAGTGTATTCAAGTTTGTTCAAATCATGACCCCCGCTAGGGTAGGGCGGGGCCACAATGGCCGACCAAAGTTTTATATAGAAATGTATTGGAAAATTCTGTAAAAATCTTCTTCTCAAGAATAGCAAAGCCATAATTGCTCATATTTATATGGAAGCATCCCCAGGTTGTAGTGTATTCAAGTTTGTTCAAATCATGACCCCCGAGGGTAGGGCGGGGCCGCAATGGCCAACCAAATTTTTATATAGAAATATATAGGAAAACTCTTTAAGAATCTTCTTCTCAAGAATAGCAAAGCCATAATTGCTCATATTTATATGGATGCATCCTCAAGGTATTGTAGATTCATGACCCCCGGGGGTAGGGCGGGGCCAAACTTTTGGTTTTACACTTTTCTATAGTATTGTAATTATA